>NC_027750.1:48083094-48084105 GCF_000695525.1 Brassica oleracea var. oleracea | reverse complement strand
TATCAGGCGTGTTGCTGCCGATGGCATTTTATATGGGCGTAGAAGGAAGACTACGAGTTGTCATCTCGTAATCTAACTCTGTGTGAACTGCTATATCCGTGATCTGTTTCGAGAGTTTTCCGCAGTGTGTAAACTTGCGGGATTTCTGAAGACGCTCGAATATTGGCAAAGAGACAAATTTTGGGATCTCGTATCAAGGTTTTTGATACTATGCCTAGAGATGTTCGAGACCAGTGCGCTGGGTTTAAAGCAAGACCTAGGTTTACTCCTGGTTTTAGAGGGTGCGGTGACTAATTCGACTCACGTATCCCATTTCAGTTTCATCCTGATTCCATACCGATTTAAAGTCCGCGATAGGTTCTCGGCTTATACGACTTGTATGGTTGGAACCGAGCATCTCTCCAAGGATAATTTTTAAGCCTCTTGGAAGTGTTGACCAAAACTTTTGGGTTTCTTTTATAGCGCTATTATCCTTGTGTCGGATGTACGAGAGTCATCTCTACGAGATGGCTAAGTCTGTTTAGGACGTTAAGAGTTTGTTGTGATCAGCAACAAACTTAATGTTTAAAATTACCGTTTCGAGTCTTTGCGAAGGATATGTTTTGAGAAGATGTTAGTGCGTATGACTGTCTGGTCTTCCAAGAAAGTGTTTTTATCGAGGAAGGAAATTTTGTCGAAGAACGAATCTTCAGGCGTCTGCGACGTCTCGCGAGGCTGAAGATTTGTTATTCTTTCGTATGCCGCGTTTCGTGCTTGAAATTTTTGCGGGCTTGAAGATGTTTTACGATGTTGCAAGGGATTAGTCTTATCTCTGCGTTGGGAAACATTCTGGTTTGACTACGGATGTTTGCAGCCAGAATTGTTGTTCATGTTTGGATTTGATTTGCGATTGAGGAATTAGGACCAAGGGGTCGCGTAAATTTATCCCCGGAACGAGGCATCCTCCTATACCGTGCTTTGTGTGGTGTTGGCCTTCCGAGATTTCTTTCGTGTCTATTTGAGGATGTTCCG
>NC_027750.1:48081405-48082851 GCF_000695525.1 Brassica oleracea var. oleracea | reverse complement strand
GAGTTATTGGAGCGGTGGTCGCTCAATTGTTTCGGCCTTGCATGAAGGCTGTGCTCAGCTTTGTAGCCAAGGACGTTGTTGCCAAAGGATTAGACCATGACACTTTCGTGCTGTCAATAAGGTCAAGTTGGTTAGAATCATCCTTAAAGGGGATGCTGTAACCTAGTCCGGCTTCGAAGGAAAGGCGTAATTGGGCGAGTGACGAATGGCGTTTATCGATATTGATAGGCCGAGTATGCCCATGGTGGTAGAAAACGTTTTTCCACTTTAGGGTTAATTTATACGATGAAAGTTTTGTATAATGTTTCTTTTATTCGTATGGAAGTTGTTTCCTTTGTTTCCGAGGGAGATAAAGCCTAAGAAGCTTGATATAGAGCCCGTGCGGGGTCAGTTTCGGGGTGATTTCCTGCTCGGACGTGACCAAGCGGAATGAGAGCGGATGCCAGTGAGTCGCGGGGCTAAAGAATGAGACCTTTCAGATCCTGGTGCGAGGAAGTAGAGTTTATATTGGTCATCCAATGTCGGATCATACAACTTGGTTTTTGCTATAAGGAAAGTACTTTTTCGTAAATCTTGTTACGTTTACTTTTGAAAGTTACTTCGTATGACATGATCTAATTATACGAAGGATTTTTTGCGTAAGTAACGGGCGACCGGTTTTTACGAATTTATTAAATTGACGCGACGTATGGAGATGTCAAAAATAAAGATGTTTCCGCTGATTTTTGAGAAACGTTTCCGCTTTTGTTTTAATTCTTCAGTGAAAGTTTCTTTTAGTCACTCATGGAGTTTTACCAAAGGTTATTTCACCGAGATCTAGTCGCGAAACGTTTTTGCAGGTTTTTTGAATGAATCAGTTAAATAGCGATAGACTTAGTCGACGAGGGGGGAGGGCGTGATCTCTTTGTCGTATTTTCTGTTACTTTTGTTCTTGATTTTGCTTTGTCGCAAATGTTTTTGATGTTTTTCCGTGAGTCGGTTGGTTCAACGGAAAATGAGAGTGATGCTTTGATGCCTGAAGATTTCTCGTATAATGATTCTTATACGAAACTCGTTTTATCAAATCGGAAAAGATCTTCATGACTTCAGCAAAACATCGACTTTCATTCTGAAGTTTGGCAGAGGTTTTCTAAACGAATGATTGCGATGATAGATGCTGTATAGTCTTTGAGAATTTTTCCAAGATGGTTTGGATCAGTTCCTAGCGTTTAGATTAATCTCAGATTGTCGTTTGCTTTTAGGATGATCTTGACGAGACACCGCATTGTATGAATATTTTTTTGCATATTTCTTCGAGAGTTTGCTTTGTCGAAAGCGTTTTCTTGTCGAAAGCGTTTTTTTGATCTTGACGAGACGTCGCATTGTTTGAATATGTTTTTGAAGTAAGGGAGTATACGAGTAGTATACGCACCTAGTCCGTCCCTTTTTTCTCGAGGAATAGAATGA
>NC_027750.1:48080989-48081305 GCF_000695525.1 Brassica oleracea var. oleracea | reverse complement strand
CAAAAACAGAAGACCTGCTCGGCATGATGATAGAGGCGAACGGGCAGAATTTCCTCGGAATATTCCGACGGAATTACCTAAGAATTTCCTCGGAATATTCCGACGGAATTATGAGGAAGAATAGGGTTTCCTCGGAATTCCCTCGGAATAGTCCGAGGAAATTCCGAGGAAATAGGGGTTTTAAACCGAAAACAACGTTTTGCGGTTTGAATAACACCTATATAACCCTTATTAAGTGTCTTACGTTAATTATGAAATCTAAAATTTGTTCCTTACCCCTTAATTAACACTTTTCCGATTGTATGAACGAAATCCC
>NC_027750.1:48064471-48078824 GCF_000695525.1 Brassica oleracea var. oleracea | reverse complement strand
GTTTTTGGACATATACCCATCGATCGATCCAATTATATAAAAACGTTCGGAATATACCAAGGGACATCTTCCTCGGAATATACCGAGGGAGATATTCCTCGGAATATACCGAGGGAGATGTTCCACGGAATATTCCGAGGAAAGGTATCCCTCGGTATATTCCGAACGTGTTTTTATAAACGGATCGATCGATGGGTATATGTCCAAAAACGCATCGATTGATGTATATCCCGGCGAAGTACTCCTTCGGTATATTCCGAGGAGATTTCCGACAAACTGGTGCTCCTCGGAATTTCCTCGGAAATGTGTTTCCTCGGAATTCCGTCGGTATCCGACGGAATTCCGAGGAAAGAAGAAATTCCGAGGAATTATTTCCGAGGACTTGTTTCGTCGGTATGTCGTCGGAATAACGTTATTCCGACGATTTTTTCCCTCAGTATCCATGTTGTTTTCTTGTAGTGAACTATCATGTTCGAGGACGAAGCGTATTCTGCCCAAGATCTTCATCACCCACGGATTGCAGAAAATTGGAGAGGTCCAAGAGACCTTCAGTAATGTCCAAATCAGGGAGGGTAATATGTATTGTACTCTTTTTCCTTCACCATGGTTTTGTCCCAATTGGGTTTTCCTGGTAAGGTTTTAATGAGGCAACATTAAAGCACATTACAAGTTCTAAATGGTTATGGCATCCAAGGGAGAGTGTTATGAACCAGATTGGGGATGGTTCATAACCAAGAGATTATGATTTGTAATCTTTTCATTTATCTATGACGGTATAATCTCCTATATAAGAAACTTCTACGTTATTAATAAAGATAGAATTTTCCTTTATTTTTATAACAGTTTTTTATTTTACATATAAGTTTATGTAAACCAAGTACATTTTTCCAACGCCGATCGGTAGTTGCTTCTTTGTTATCTACTGGTTTTCGTTAACGCTCCACCTGGTTAGGCTCTGATCGTTTGGAACGCTCCTTCTGCTTGTTAGGTTTCACCGTAATTACTTAATATGAAAAAAACATATATAGGTAGAGAGGCAACGATTATTCTCAAAACATTACTGACTTGTGCTCTGCTTCTTATCAAGCTCTATTATTTGACAAAACATTATTGACTAGAGCTTTTTCTGTCTTTTGGGATTATAGGGTACCTATAAAAACTTTGAATTTTTTACGTTCTATAAGGTATTTAACTAGGTGATAATACACTACATTGTGAGAGATAAGGTTTCACAACGTGATTAACTTAGAATATAAATACAACAGAATTACGCTGAGAAGTGATCTAACTCAATATAAAACGATTTAGAAGGGTGAACGGATTTCGTAATGCGCGCAAGAGGGATAGGAGGAGAGCTTTTTCTTAATAAATAAACTTCAGAAAATAGAGTTGACAAAGTATACACATTGTTGAGAAAACCTCTCAATTTTTCCCCTGACTTGGTTATTTTTAAAATAAAATAAATAAATAAACATAATGATAAAGCTATATATATCAAACATCCTAAACCTAAACCCAATGTTCACAAAAGAAGGATAACTGTTCACACTAGAAGTTTGAAGTACCCACCAAAAAGCTTTAATGGCCTCCAAATGCATAGATAATTGCGTAAACATCGAAAGCGACGTCCACTCCCTCCCGAAGGTGACGATTTACACCAACCTCCACAAGTGGCCGATGGCAGAGGTGGAGTTTGTCAAGTCAATAAGCCACGGCAATAGCCAGCATCGTACCATGGTGATGAACAACATAACTTGTAGGCAAATGTACCTCAGAAGCTACACTTTCACTAGAAAAGAAAATGAAGAAGAAGGTGGTCGAGGGGGCAGTAAGACCGGTGACCAGTTGAACAGAGGAGAGAAAAAGAAGTCTGCAGAGACAACGAAGAGAGGTAGGAGGAAAAAGAGCAAAGCAACGCCGTGTAGGGCATTTGTTTTGAGTCTCGTATGGAAGTGCTTTTCTTGTACTTCCTCTACTAAAGTTAACAAAGATCCGTGAAGTAAAGTCATGGTTTGAGATTTTTGAGAATTAATAAAACAAAATAAATTTTGCAAGTTTGTAATTTTTTTTTTGTCAACGCAAGTTTGTAATTGATGGCTCTTATTTAGCAGTGTATGTTTGAAACAGTGGTTCAAGAATAAATGGTTGAATAGAGTTTGTTTATGTATGAACTGGAGAAAGAAATAGTGGTTCAAGACATGGCCGTGGTGAAGAAAGAAATGATTCAGTGTAACCGGAACAATACTGCTGGAAGATGAAACCTCAAAATGATTTAAGAAGAGAACTAAAACAAAAACTAAACCCAAACGAGAACATGTAAAAGTAATAAAACTTCTCTAAACTTAAAGAGTACAATTGAAGCAATAAGAGTGTTAAAACATATACTTAGAAACAAAGAACAAACAAATATCAGACAACTTCAGAATAGCATACAAACTCATGAGGAGGGAAGAGAGGATAAAATAGGAAACTTTTTCAAACTATTTGTATCATTACCGATGAAAAATACACATAAGAAACAGCTCGAGCAGACAAAAGACCTGATGCTTTCTTTCCTCATTACATGTTTTGCTTCCTTTCCTGTTACAATATCAGAACTTTTCGCGGGGCACTATCACTGTTCCCACCCTCTCATCATCTTCCTTCGGATTTCACAAGCTGAGAGAACACTTTACTCATGGAAACACCAGAGAGATCATCAATGCTCGATTCCTCAAATAGTCCCGTGGTTCCCGGAACGTTAACACTCGTGTCCCCTTGACTGAAGTTGTTGATCTGCGGAGGTAACTCTCCAATCATATTCGTGCTGTTATCTTCCGGTTCACCGTCTATGACAGCTTCTTGTAGCTGCAGAGCGTATTCAAGATTCCACAACACATCTCCCATAGACGGCCTATCGACTCCATAATCAGCCAAACATTTCTCACCAGTCTCTGCAAACTTCCTCAACGAATCTGGTCTGATGTTTCCGCGAAGAGACTGGTCGATGATCTGATCTAACTGCCCTTTCTTCTGCCATTTCATCGCCCATTCCGCAAGATTCACCATCTCTCTCGGAAGCGTCGGGTCTATAACAGGTCTAGCACAAAGAACCTCGAAGAGAACCACACCAAAGGAGTAGACATCTGATTTCTCAGTGAGCTGTTGCCTTCTGAAGTACTCGGGGTCGAGATACCCGAAACTGCCTTTCACAGCAGTACTCACATGAGTTTGATCAAGCTCAGGTCCGGTCTTAGACAGTCCAAAATCCGCAACTTTGGCCATGAAGTTCTCGTCAAGCAATATGTTTGCGGATTTCACGTCTCTGTGAATGACAGGTTTCGAGTCACCAGTGTGAAGGTAATGCAATCCTCTAGCCGCACCAATGCAGATCTCAAGCCGTTGTTTCCACGTCAAGCTAGGAAGACCCGAGCCGTAGAGATGACTCTTTACCGTTCCATTCTCCATATACTCATAAACCAATATCATCTCGCTGTTCTCATCACAGTAACCAATCAGAGAAACCAAATGGCGGTGACGGAACTGCGACAACATCTCGATCTCTGTCCTGAACTCCGCAAGCCCTTGCTGAGATTTCGGGTTTCCTCTTTTCACAGCTACTTTCGTGCCGTCGTTAAGCTCTCCTTTGTAGACTTTACCAAAACCTCCAACACCGATGTTGCGACTCTCGTCGAAGTTGTTTGTAGCATCTTTAACCGTCGCAAAGGGGATACGGTAATTGGCATTGGTTGTTATACTTGTAAGCGTAGTTCCATACGACACTTTGCTTCCCACCGACATTCCGTTTATCGAAAACGGCATCCATGTCTTGGAATGACCGTCTTGGCCGCGCTTCCTCTTCTTACACAACACAAAACAACCTCCCAAGAGGACTAACGCGAGCAACGGACCAATGGTTGCACCGACAATCAATCCCACACTCTTTTGCTTAGTACCCGAACTAGTACTACCTGGAACAAATGTCCCGGTGCTGAGCTGGCCTCGAGAGTTATTCATCTTCATGATCTCCAACCCGTTCACAATACCGTCGGGATAATCGGTGTGGACATTCGATGGACCGATGCTAACGCGGATTTTATTAGTACCTTTCGGCGAGGGGGTGACGAAGTCCATGTTGTATGCACCAGCCAGTGTGTTCACGTAAGTGCTGAGATCAACGTCCATAACAGCGAGCATTGAGTCGACATAAACATTGAAATAGAGCTGGTTGAGAGCTACGCTCACGATATCGCAGAAGTGGAAGCGCAAATAGTACTGAAAGCCAGGGTCCACGTCGAACTCCCACGTGACATTGAAATTGCTAGTAGGGTCGCCTGAGCTATTCATCTCAGTGCAAGTACCATACACGGTGCTCGGCGCAGTGTCCTCTGTTGCAAAGCCTGGAACAAATTTAACCGACAAAATCTTAGACACCGTGTTGGCTAGATTCTTCGAAAGCAGAAAATCCGAATCAGGCTGCCAAGTTCTTGTCAGAGTGTCGTTGTTAGGCGTAACGAGCGAACCCCCCATGTTCAATCTGTGAATTGTCTCGAAAGCCTGTGTTGACAAGCTCTGTTGAAACATCCCTGAGCCGCCTACGAGCCTCGGAGCGGGAGAAGAAGCGATCAATGCGTCGGGAACGGATATAACCTCAATAGCGTTCACAAACGCAAACGAACTAGCAGAGGGAGTAAACGTGAGGACGAGATCATCCGTGCCAACATTCAAAGAGTACTCTTTTACAACTTTGGAGCCGTTGACTGTGTAATCGCTCAAGAGCACATGAGTCTGCGTTGAAACCGCGAACTTGGCGGAACCCATTTGGTAGTTTTGGTAATTGAATGGATTGAAATGGAGACGAACCCAGTGGCGGCCACGAGCGACGACGGAGAATTTGTAGGTAGCGACTCCGGTGAAGACTCTCGCCGTCTGGTAAACGTCGGAGCTGTTACTTTGACTCGCGAGGATCTCTGGTTTGCTAGAAGAGGTGAGTAAGTTGGAGGCGAGCTTATCGGACATGAAGACTCGATCCATGAGTGTCGAATTGGCCGGTGAGCCGCAGTTGATCAAGTAATTATCTTGAGGTGTGAATCCATGGCAGATGCAAATCAAGCACGTAATCGTTGAAACGAAGATCAAAGTTCCCAACTTTTCAACTCCCATCTTTGACCCAACAAAGAAACTGTAACAGATCGGGTGAAGTATTCAATCAGATAGATTTTCATATGCACTAGACACACAGCAAAAAAATGGCAACTTTCTAAGATCCAAAGCATAAATTAAGACAGAACACGATAGAAACTACCTTTTTAAGACAAGGGATTGAGGTGAGATATCGGTCCCATCAAAGGGCTAGAGTTCGGGATCAGAGAGCTTAATCAATAAATCAAGAAACCGAAAACTCAGATTTTTGAGCTTCTTTTTTTTATAAAATAATATGAAAAATTGTACTCGAGAAAAGAGAGTAGTTTCCAGCGAAGAACAGACTGGTAACAGGAGAGGTTTGATTCTTTTTGAACTCTGCAAAAGATATGAAACTCATGAGTATATTTTTATTTATTTCTTTACGAGTAAGAATATGGGAGAATAATAAAAATAAATTGTCAACACATCCAATTTTCTCTTGCTGTATTTTTATTAATGGCTAAGAACGAAGAGAAATATGGAATTTCAAGAAAATGATTAGAAACGTAAAACATTCGTCGCAATTAATATGTCTATGGAAAAGCTGTTGTTGGTCATCGGATAATTGTTTTAAGAAAAAATTACCAAAACTGAATAGAAAAATAAGTACATCGTCCCTTTGCCATAAATCTCTTTTCGATCAGATTTGGATTTAGATATTTCTGATCAACTTTAAAAATCATATCAATTATTTTAAAAATCAGAAAAATATGGAAAAATATACAAAATGTATATAAACAAGAGACAAACATATGAAAAATACTTTTGTTGAATAAATATTTGTGGAACACAATTTCATATTTTGGTCTACCGATGGCAGAAAACATAATCTAGTGTCTACGAGAATGTAGATTGCATATTCGGCTAACTATATGAATATCTGCAACCAGCAGAACGTTAAATCGACCATTTGTTATAATTCTAGCAAGGTAGAATTGAATGACCACTATTTCTTTTATTTCTGAACTACGGTAGACATGGTAGAATTAAACGACTAACATATCTTTTATTTCTAAACTACGGTAGATTTGATTAACTATTATTTCCTATATATCTACAGAGGCGAAATGACAAAATCTGTCATGTCTCCTTACTCTGCCATAATATGATTCCATAATCTACCACATTCCTTTATTCTTCGAACAACGTAATGTATGTTCTACGAATTTTTAATTGTATATTTTTCTTAAATATCTCCAAAATCTGTTAAGAGAATATATTCTAAATCTATTTTCCTTAAATTTCGTGTTTTCCAAGTATATATATTTTTTTTAAAATCGTGGTCTTCTTCTTGGTGAGACAATTTTGATTTTTTTTTTTCATTCAAAAATTTTGAATTTCTTGTTGAAGAAGATGCATATCTATGCTTTTTGTGGTTGTGGAAATTTGATCCCCTTAAAGGATGGGGATTTGCGATTGATAAGAACAAACGAGGTAGAGTACAGTACATAGAATTGACAAGTTCCTTTGAAGATATAAGGCGTATGGCTTTTGAAGATTTTGGAATTGACCAAAACCTTGTCGAGCTTGAGTTAAGCTACTTACCTATGGAGTTAATCAGTTCAATAGACTGTCCCCCAGTTATCATTGAGAGTGATCGGCAAGTCAAAAAATTTCTTACAAATGTACGTGAAAAGCTTCTACAGGGTTGTGTGTGTCTGCTTCACCTATCAGGGGAAACAACGGCAACATTGGGGTTGATAATGAGAAATCTAACTCGCCTTTCAGAGAGCAAGATGAACCTTCCTCGTTTCCACCTCGAGATGACAGTGTTAGTTCATCTGAATCAAGCAAGGATGTTGAAGATAATTCTAACTCAAACGGCTATGAAGAAGATGATGTTCTCGCCATAAGTGCAAAAGAAGACGATAGTGGAAAAAGTGTTCGGTTTTCTTTGATGGATGTTGTGAAGAGGGATGAAACGTTTCAAAAAAAACCATGTTGAAAGCAGCTTTGGAAATGTCAGCAATGAAGCATAACTTCGATTACAAAGTTGTGAAATCTGACAGAAAACCTTGGTACATCCGATGCAAATACAACCCTTGCAAATGGAGTGTTCAGGATGAGGGGTTATCAGGTTCCACATATTTTATCATCAAAAAATATGTGGCGGATCATACATACGCTGCGTCGAGTATGAATAATGGTAGCCGAACAGCTTCTGCAAAAACAATTGGCGGTCTAATAATGCATAGGTATGATGGTGTGGAAGAAGGTCCCAAAACTAATGATGTCATACAGATTATGAGGATGGAACATGGATGCGAGATATCTAAGTCCTTAGCATGGGATGCTCGGGAGTTTGCAATTAGCATGGTTAGAGGTATTCCGGAGAAGAGTTTTGGAAAAATTCCAAAGTACTTGCACATGCTGAGAGAAGCTAATCCAGGAACGTATATGTTTTATGAAACCGATGTTGATGGTAGATTCAGATTTCTCTTCGTTTTGTTTGGCCAATCAGTACGAGGTTTTCAGACAGCCATGCGACAAGTTCTTGTTGTTGATGGGACATTTTTGAAGAGCAAATACAAAGGAGTATTACTTGCTGCGACAGCTTTAGATGGAAACTCTAACTTGTATCCTGTTGCGTTTGCGGTTGTGGACTCAGAAAATGATCGTTCATGGGATTGGTTTATGAGACAGCTAAAGGTTGTTGTTGCGGACGAGCATTCTCTAGCTTTTGTGTCAGACAGAAATGCCTCACTTTGTAAGGCAATAGAGAATGTGTATCCTCTTTCTCAACATGGAATTTGCATCCACCATTTGTTAATAATGTGGTCACACATTACAGAGGAAAGGGACTGGCTGGATTGATTGCAAAAGCATCTAAAGCTTATAGAGTCATTGATTTCAGAAGCGATTCCAAGCTGTGTGCAATATTAGTCCAACTATTGGAAAATATTTAAAAGATGCAGATGTTACAAAGTGGGCTCGCTGTCAGTTTCCAGGATTCAGGTATGACATCAGGACGACAAACCCAGCTGAATCAATAAACTCTGGTTTGCGCACACCAAGAGAGTATCCAGTCATTCCTTTGTTGGATAGCATCAGAGAAATGCTGACCCGTTGGTTCTTCGAACGCCGCAAACAAAGTAGGAAGCACACAAAACCATTAACTATTGCCATCGAGAAAAAGATAGACATGCGGATTAATAAGGGTAAAATATTTCTGGTGCAGCCAGTTAACGAGTACCGTTTTTTGGTTCGCGGAGATACAATTGACTGCCTGGTTGATTTGGACAGAAGAACCTGCTCATGTGGGAAATACGACCTACTGAAAATCCCATGTAGACACGCAATCAAGGCTGGTTTAACAGTTGGTCGAGCCCCATCCTCACTAACGGATGACATGTACACGACTTCCACTTGGCGAACAGCTTATCAAGAAACTATCAATCCAATAGGTGTTCCTGAGGATAGTTGGGTTGTTCCAGATGATGTTTGAAATGCTAATGTGGTACCTCCTGAATCAAGAAGAGGAGCAGGAAGGAGAAGAAAGCGCAGATACGAGACGGTTGAAGACAAACTCTGTTCATCGTAAGGAGCTCAAGAAAAAAAGAGGCGCAGATGCAGTCGATGTGGCAAAGAGAATCATAACATAGCTACATGTGACAGAGTTATTTAGCCAGTTCGTTGTTTTGGATTTTCTTGCTTTTGATTAGCTTGTTTTTCATTATGGTGTTGGTTACTTGATTTACTTTTTTTGCTTGGTTTTGGATTTTATTGTTCTTCGTTATGGATATTTGACATCTTGTTATCTCTCTTGTATTTTTACTGCAGTTTACTGCAACATTAATCTCTTTCGTACCCAAGAAACTCAGACAAGAAGATTGTGAACTGAAGCAATAAACTGAAGCTACTAGCTTTGAAACAACAGAAAACAAACGATAAGTATTAGATTGTGAACTGAAGCTGATAATAGTCAGCAACTGAAAGTCAACAAGAAGCCATCAAGTGTATTATAGTCGATCATAATGAAAACAATAATGCAAACTTAAGCTATTTTGAACCCATCAAACTCAAACAACAAGCAACCAATCACTGGAACTTGCTCAGACAGTAAGAGAAGTCCATATTCCTACGATTTCTCCCACAACAACCATAGCCACCGTCACAATCTTTAGCTTTTGTTTCATCTCCTGTTCAACTCTAGCAATCTCCAAGTTCACCTTCTCTTCGAGCTTTTCCGACATCTCAGCTTCAACTCTAACAATCTCGGACTTCACTTTTTCCATAACCCTTTCTTCAAACTTCGTAATCTCTTGAGCAACTCTCTCATGTTTCGCATCTACCATCCATATCTTGTCAATCAAAGCTTCATCAATCCATTTAAATAGATGATTCTCAGTTTTTCTCTATCGCAAAAGTAACCAAAAATCAGTCAGTATGGATTTAACTGCAGCACGAAATCGAAACATGGACTTACATCTCTTGCGATTTGGCATCTGTAGAATCGTCGATACATATTCTCCGCCGTCGATGAACCAAAAGTGGTTATACCCTCGCCACACCAACATCTTGTGGGCTCACCATGATTAGAGATTCGAGGAAAATGAGCAGAAGAAGTCGACGAACTGGTCATTGTGATTTCATTTCGAGATTCACAGGATTCGCAGACAAAGACCCTAATCCCCTTTTCTCTCAACTTTATTTTCTTAAGTTTCGACAAATGAAAAGAAAATCACGTGTTTGGGGGTGTGTGGATCCTGGTTTAGGGTCGGGTTTTAAGATCTTTCAGGTGGGCCTAGTGGGTATAAACCATAAACGGTTATACTCTATAACCCTTATATTGGCTGCTAAAATACTACACCCTAATACACTAAAATCGACATATGAGAACTATATGAAGACAAAATTTGAAAATACTAATTTCTATAACTATAACTTAATAATCTATAAAATCGTCATGTTAATATACTTAATTCTTAATTTTTAAACAAAAAATTATTATTCAATCTTTATGTGATTTAGGGTATTGTATTTGAAACCTATATATATTAAAGTTTTTGATATGAATCCAACCTAATTTAGGGTTTAGGGTATGAATCATAGTTAATTTAGGATTTAAGGTATGAATCATAGCTGATTTAGGGTTTAAGGTATGAATCATAGTTACTTTAGGTTTTAGGGTATGAATCATAGCTAATTTAGGGTTTAGGGTATTTTAGGGTTTAGGGTATACACCCTATGTGATTTATTTCCTAAAAGTAATTCATAAAACAGTAAAATAGTAGCAAAGCAATAATTCCATAACAATAAGAGTAATGTAAGAATCAAATAACCATGTCTTAAACCCAAAGATGAAACAAACTTGAAATCTAAGAGCATCAAGCAAAAACATCATAAACTCAACCGAGGTCAACAGGTTTCACCGGAGCACGCTTTGGAGGCTTATATGTGGACATCCGAGACTGCAAGACCTCATCATTTGCTGCTTCCCAAAGATCATACGCTATCTTGTGTCGGGCTTCTTTGATGTTCTCGTCATTCACCAAAGAGAAATCTAAGGCAAATAGATGGCACTCTATGAACTTCAACGAATAAGCACCACAATCATTACCACTCATGTTTAGGCCGCGCATGGGGACATATGAAACAGTATACTGTTTCACATTGAAATCTTTCTTTCTCTCTGGCGACTGGACAGCCTTGACGATTCTTGGAATGAGGACGGCAAAAGCTTCCACGACCCTGTTGTTCTTCTTACCCCCACAATCGAAGACATCAACTGTCCGGTTCACAAGATTGACGCAAATAGAGATCCAGTGGATTTGGTTAACACAGATAGGAATGTAGAGACGATCGACATCAACGCTCCATACTGAACATGTGCTTCCATGATATGGAAGCTCACCTCTTCCATACTCGAGAAAATTGTCGTCGATTTTGTACCCTCTCCTGTTTCCATCAAACTTGCCATAGGCCGTGATGATCTGATTACTGAACATACAGCTCAAAAATGCAACTCGGTCTGGCCTCCATTGACGCAATGCGGTTTTTTCCCGAAACAATACATCATGGCGTCCATGTCCTGAAAAAGACAATACAATTTTGTTTAGGAATAAGAACCAACAACAAAATTCAATCTGCAAAATAATTCTGAGCTAAACTCACAAAGTTCTTCAACCAAATATTAAGCCCAATTTTTCGCGAAGCTAACTCTGCATCAAATGTAGATGGCCCAATCTGAAGTACTCTGTAAAGAGAAAGCATTGATGTAATGATGTTTATGAGGTAGATTTGAGAAAAATAAGTAAAACAATTCAAATACAACTTACGTGGGATTCAAGGTCCATTCAATTAGTTTGGCCCATTTGTCTTCTGGAAGGAAAACCAATTCATAGTCTTTAGTTTTGCAACAGACTTCTAGATCATCACTATCAATCAAGAATGGTGTTTTGAAGATCTCTGGCCGAAAAAAAGTCATTGGCGTAGTGAAGCAGAAGGTCCTTCGGACTGCTTGTCTTGAGATGGATCAAAACCGTCAACATTTGACTCTTGTGTAAGGTTGCCCATTGTCTTTTGTAAGTGCTCTTGGGTCCCTACATTGACATCTAAGGTGCTAAATAAGCTGCCAAACACATCAGACAAGTCTGCATCCTGGTTATAAAACACAAAACATGACATTAATAATTTTTAAAGAAATATTTTACAAAGAAAGACATCCATCCTTACAATAATATTACACACATGATCCAAAACATCGTCCTTACATAAATATTACACACAGAAAAGACAACATCATCCTTACAATAATATTACAAACCACAAGAACATCAACTGAGTACATCAAAAAGAAAAGCAACCGAAGACATGAAAATAGAACAGCAACCGAAGACATGAAAAAGGATCTACTTCTTGTTTACCTTTGTCTGAGACCTTGTCTTTGCAGCATTCGCAGGACCACCAGTGTGAGCAGTCGCAGAAGCTCGACTGCGATAAGGAGCAGAAGCTGCACTGCAAGAAGGAGCAAGACCACTAGTAGAAACCGAAGCAGGAGTAGGAGCAGGAGCACGAGCAGAAACCGAAGCCGGAGCAGTAGCAGCAGCAGCAACAGAAGGAGTCCAAAACGGATCAGCACCACGAGTCTGAGTATTAGCAGGCGCACTACCCTGAGTCTGAGATGAAAGGATCTTCTCCTCTAATTTGATAAAGCGGTCTTCAATAACCTCGCGTAGCTCGAGCCCTAAGGCAGTAAAAGAAGAGTTAAACATACTCTGGATATAGGACTTCATTTCCTCTTCAAGATCTCTATATTTCTCGGTTGATCTTTGGCAAAGTAACCTCTTCTTCCTTGACTCGGCACCAGTATCCCGAAACCTGTTCTTCCTCTTCTTAGCAGTAGACACACGGGTGCTTTCTATTTCTTCTTCAATTTTAGTATCACTTGTCTCTACAGCCGCTTCTTCATCTGAACCATCTTCCTCAGAACTGTTCCGAAATGGTTTTACTGTTTCCTTATAAGCTCAAACATGCTTACTCCAGTCATACTTATTTCGCTGCATGTCAATGATTAGATCGACTCTTTCATCCTTCATCTCAGAGGGTTGAGCAAACTCAGCATCAGTAATCACGTCTTTGAAATTTCCAGATGTAGAAATGCATGGAAACACATATCCCTACAAAAATTAAACAATTTAAAAAAAGGTTAAAGACGCAACAATTTAAGAACTATGGACATCAATAACATCAATTAAAGGAAACAGAACTTACGGTGGATGCAAAATTAGACTCTATGGTAATAATATCCTCATTGGAAATCTTAGCAGATCCTTTCCAATTCCTGCACCTCATGGTAGTTACGCCTTCTCTCAGTTTCTGACCCAAAAGAGACCCAATGTCCGGAACAGCCTCCATCAACCAAATCTGAAGTGCATACGAGAATCCATCTATGACATAATTGTTTTGCGTCTTCACTTTATCCCTAGCTTTGATAATGGAACTCACCAGCATATCAAAAGAGTGAAGACCCCACAGATATTTCCTCATCTTCTCGAAGTCCATCACGAGCTTGATGTACTTGTGTGGGATCCACACCTTCTCATCCTTCGCCATAAGAATACCAGCAATCACACACAAATACACCAACCTCAACCTATCAATACGAGACCAGGTATTACACAACTTCACATGCACCTTCCTGATTTGCTGAACCGAAATATTTTTTTGTCTCCTTAGAAACTTACTCCAAAACCCTCCATCATATTCCCAGTCATCAATCTTCAAGTCAGGCTCGTCATTGTATTTCATACCTGTGATCACATAGAATTCTTGCAATGAAAATCTGAGAGGCCTCCTAGCATAATGGAACCACGACTCATGACACTTTGCGGTCAGAAGCTGCTTACAAACGAAGGTGTGGATCGCTCTTGCCGAAAACTGAAGCTTGTGTACATAAATGGCCACAACCTGAGCAAATAGCGGATCCTCCGACACTTCTTTGTTGGGAGATGGTGGAAGATGTTGACCCTTTGTGGAAGTGCTTTGTAATGGGGTACTTATGAATGATGCACTTCACATAAGCTCAATTCATTCAACGGTGAACAAAATTTGGTCATCTTCGGGGAAGGTTTCAAAAATAGATGTCAAGTTTATTGGTAAGATAATTGTGTTGTTTAGGGTGGACGATGCTCATGTGCGTAGTGGAATCATTTAGAGGAAGTTATGGCATATTTCAGAGGTTCCTTTGGTGTTGAATGAGTAGACGCGGTGTCAGCTAAAACTCCACCGGATCTCTATTCCGGAGAGGGGGGAGGGCTTGTGGAAGATGTTGACCCTTTGTGGAAGTGCTTTGTAATGGGGTACTTTATGAATGATGCACTTCACATAAGCTCAATTCATTCAACGGTGAACAAAATTTGGTCATCTCCGGGGAAGGTTTCAAAAATAGATGTCTAGTTTATCGGTAAGATGATTGTGTTGTTAAGGGTGGACGATTACGCATAATCATTTAGAAGAAGTTATGGCATATTTCAGAGGTTCCTTTGGTGTTGAATGAGTGGACGCGGTGTCAGCTAAAGCTCCACCGGATCTCTATTCCAGAGGGGGGGGGGGGGTGGAGGATGTTGACCCTTTGTGGAAGTGCTTTGTAATGGGGTACTTTATGAATGATGTACTTCACATAAGCTCAATTCATTCAACGGTGAACAAAATTTGGTCATCTCCGGGGAAGGTTTCAAAAATAGATGTC
>NC_027750.1:48052694-48063460 GCF_000695525.1 Brassica oleracea var. oleracea | reverse complement strand
TCTCCGGGGAAGGTTTCAAAAATAGATGTCTAGTTTATTGGTAAAATGATTGTGTTGTTTAGGGTGGACGATGCTCATGTGCGTAGTATAATCGTTTAGAGGAAGTTATGGCATATTTCAGAGGTTCCTTTGGTGTTGAATGAGTGGACGCCGAAGTCAGCTAAAGCTCCACCGGATCTCTATTCAGGAGGGGTGGGGGGGCTGGTGGAGGATGTTGACCCTTTGTGGAAGTGCTTTGTAATGGGGTACTTTATGAATGATGTACTTCACATAAGCTCAATTCATTCAACGGTGAACAAAATTTGGTCATCTCCGGGGAAGGTTTCAAAAATAGATGTCTAGTTTATTGGTAAAATGATTGTGTTGTTTAGGGTGGACGATGCTCATGTGCGTAGTAGAATCATTTAGAGGAAGTTATGGCATATTTCAGAGGTTCCTTTGGTGTTGAATGAGTAGACGCGGTGTCAGCTAAAGCTCCACCGGATCTCTCGGCTATTCCGTTATGGGTCGACTTGAAGAATGTTCCAGGTTACTTATACTCAAAGAAGGGTCTAAATTTCCTATCTCGAACAGTGGGTAAATTTGTGAAGCTGCATCCTACTACGGAGCGCTCCCTCCGCTTAGACGTCGCAAGAGTTCTGGTTGAAGTCGATCTTGAGAAGCCTCTGCCTCGAAAGATTTTTTTTTAAACGCATAGAGGGACATGACATTACTGTTGGAAGAAATTCCCCAAAGCAATCCCCCATCAGCCTGATCGGCTGAGCCAAGTCAAGCTAATGACTTTAACTAAGCGCTTGGTGGGAGGCAACCCACTGGTGAGTGTATATATTTTTTCTATAGTCTATTTTATTTCTTTTCAGATTTAGTTTGGACCAAAAAAAAAACGGACACTTCAGTCAGAACAACCAAAGGACTGTTCTCCTGGTGGAACAACCCATCGCCTGTTCCAGATGCCTCCACAAACCAAGCAATCGGCCAATAGAACAAAGAAAACAAACAACACCCCGCCACCGCGAGCACAACAACCAATCTCCGCGAGAATAGGAGGATGAGCCAATCAATCTCGATTACCCTATGCTTCTAGATTTCAATTGCGAAGGGTGGGACAAGGAGACAGCTAGTCGGTACAATGCTCTCCTCAAGGTCGAGATACTACCTACCCGTTTCTGCCTGAGGAAGTTCATCGCTCGCGCAACAGACGTTCGTTTGATCCGGCCGAGAGCGGCGAGTCCGACTGAGTCCACGAGGACTATTCTCTATCCATTGTTCTATCCATCTGAACTCTTTATTTTTTATTCTTTACTTTTATGCTTTGTGTTGTTATTTGGCTGACCTCGACTTGGTTTCACACTAGGGATGGTGTAAATTAAGTCTGGGGGAAGCACTTGTTGTGTGCTGAAACTCTATTTCTTTATTTCTGAGTCAGTCCTTATGTCATATGGATGTTTTATTGAGTCAGTTAGGATCGAGTCAGCTAAAACTCTTGTGGGAATTAGGACCTTGTGTTGTGATAATCTTTTAACCACCTCGTGCTCTAACATTCTTATCCAGTGACCTTAGCAGTGATGAGAGGCCCACACTTGGACCTGGAACACCCCTGACTTATCTCATTCGATTCTTCAGAAGCTCTCAACTGATCAGGTTACACTGGGTAGACTCAACTCCACCTAACTTGAACCTAATCTTGACTGAAATTCTTCTTACTATGGGCACTAGATCAGGGAAACGAGACTTACACTCAGGACTTCTTACTCCTTTTGCCAATCTTGCTGATCCTGAGTGGCTAGCTCATCTTTAGCTAGTTCTCACCTTGCTCCTAACCCTTTATTTTTACCCTCATGCACTCTGTTTTTTAGTGTCATATGTGCAGATATGTGCAAAAGGGTCGGAGAGGAAAGGATCGACGCAACCTCTTACTCGTTAATGCCACACATTCAAAGAAGAGAGATCAAACATGAAGAGAACAGTCGATAAGACCATGCTCTAACAAGAGAACAGTCTATGAGTGCATGTTCTAACCAGAGGAACAATGGCGACCAGTGAGAAACAAAATAATAGACCATCAGTGGCTGCAAAACATTCATTCTGTTGCCTCTCCCTCGCAACCCCATCACCTTGTATATTCAGTCCAAAAAAAAAAAAAACTCACGGTTGATTCGAAGGAAAGAACAACTGCACCCGTGAAGCAGAAACGAGTAAGGGCTGTGGACATCAATGGATCCGTCCTCTCCTGCTATTTTGCGCGATATCCTGCATCCACTTACATTTGGTAGCCCCTAAACACTCTTAGCTCCATCATGAAATAGCCTATTTATTACCTAGCCCGTCTACCCTGAATAGTGCCTGTGATGAGAAGCTCACGCTGTTCTTAATTGAATTCAAGGAGTTTTGTCTCGATAGTGTACCCTTTTTCAGGTATGAGATACAGAGTATGGAGCTGATTCTCGAACAGCGATCGTGGGTGTTCTGGTAAGGGTGTGTGGTCTGAGTCTACAGCTTGTATGGTTCAGAGATGTGTGGTAAGAGTATGGTTATTGAGATCAAGCGAGTTCCCACTCTTTCAAACCTTCCTCCCTGTTCTTGAGGCTTGGCCTTGTTCGAGGACAAACAAGGATCTAAGTCTGGGGGAATTGATATATCATGTTTTTAATGCCATTATATGTGTGCTTTGAGTTAATTCTCAGTCCTAATTCGTGCTTAATTGATATCATTCCAGGTTTGGAGCAGGTGAAAGAACAAAGAAGAGAGTTTCATGAAGTCGGATGTCATTTTGGAATATTCGATGCGGAACAGCCGGTTAGATCAATCCAAAGGTTGTTCCCGAAGAGAACAAGCGTCTGACTGTTCCCGATCATTAAGGAAACTTCCAATTTCGGAAGTTTGCCCTAGATTTCATCTCTTCTCTCTTTACCACGGGCACCTCCATATAAAAAGCAGAGGCTATCATTTCTATTTGACTTACGCTAGTTTTACGAGAGAGCTATAACGATTTGGATTGAGCAACTTGTAAGGGAGAAGGCTCCATCTCTCATTTTCACGAGAAGATCATCCTGAACCCTTGTCTTTCTACTTTATTTTATATGCAGTATTATCAGGATCTATGTCTTTGATTGCTTGCATAATGATTGAGTAGTGATCTAGCTCGCCTAGGGTTTTTAGGGTGTTGAAATATGAGCTAAACATAGATAAGCTATTCTTGATTATTCTTCATCCATACTATTCTTAAGGCTTCCATTAATCTGATCACTTGATGTTAGATCCTTGTTTAATCGCCTAACTAACCGCTTAGGAGATAAATCGACATATATTGAATGAGCTTAGTATCCCTAATCAGCGAAAGTAGATATTTGGGTAGTAAGTGAACTGATCGGACCTGATCTCTAAGGCTTGCAGTCGTTTCTCATCTCAACGACAGTTAGATGATGGGATCGACCAGCAAAGAGATCACCACCACGACAGTGGGGACGAGTGATCCGAATTCTAGACTGCACCTCATTGCACTTGAATAGTTGTTCGGTTCCGCATTGATACCCGATGAATAACCCTAAGCCAGTTTTCATTTAAATCGAATTTGAATCTCTAGGTATTCTAGTTACTTGCGTCACCATTGATTTAAAAACCCCACTTGTTTCCCATCTTAATATTGAACTCATAAGAGTAAAGAGTAAACTGGTCCTCTGGATTGAATCTCAAATATTACAATCACCACTGTTAACTTGACACTAGCAAGTATTCATTTTTAGTGTATCAATGTCGCAAGAGTTCTGGTTGAAATCGATCTTGAGAAGCCTCTGCCTCGAAAGATTTTTTTTAAAGGCATAGAGGGACATGACATACTGTTGGAATAAATTTTCCATGGCTCCCTCCAAATTGTGGTGTTTGATGGATTGTCAGATGGAGCGTACAGTGGGATTCTCAAAAGGCTGCAGGAAGAGAAACAGTTGGGAAATGAAGTCGAAAGCGTCTAGGAAATGGACGCTCCTTCTGGAAAGGAGATTGTTTCAGAATTGCTAAATGAGCTGGAAAAATTTCCAGTTAAACCTACTCATCTCGGTGATGGAGCAAGTGATACTGGGAATGATTTGAGTTTGTTTATCAACAATTTTACCTCGGGTACAGAGTCAGGGTACATAGTCAGAGAAGTGGGTAACCTGGGGGGGGGGACATCAACGTAATTCATCTCCACCAAGAGAGCATATATTGCTGGAAAAGGTTGCTTCTCCAAACAGTTTCCAAATTCTTCAAGGCATTCGAGAATAGGATAAAGTTCTTTTAAATGAGAGAATTACAACGATCTGCTTCCAAAATATTTTAAATTTCATACTAAATAAGATCATAAGAGGGTTTTTTTAAGAAACATAGAATAGAGAGAACAGATTTTAACTGTGTGAAGAAATAAGAGAAGAAGAAATCACCATTGAAAAGAAGAGGAAGTTCTCTGCTGAGAAGGCAGATAAAACAGGGTAAAAATTAGGTTTATACGATTTCTCCATTTTTGTATTTACCTTTTTTTACTTATAAAGTTGAATTAATAAAACAATTAACAAATATTATATATTTTCATTAGATTAAATTTTGGAATAATCTAAGGATAAAATTGTATTAACATTAATTAAAAGGGAAAATTTGGAAAAATACCTTCATATGAGTTTATATTTTGAATATTACACTACTTATTATTGTTTTTGAAAACTACACTTATTTATAGATAAAATGACCAAAATACCCTATTTAAATGTTTATATGTATTCTAATATTTAATTTTAAAATGTTTAAAAAGTAAATCCAACAACAATCATGTTTTATATTTTCCTTTTCTAAATAATAATCTTAATATCTATATAAAATCTTATTTAAATTTTTATTCATGCGACAATATATTATTATCTCGTTGGAAATTTATGTCGTCACCGTCATAATGGAGAAAACTTATTAACCCCCACACGAGAATGTAACCAGTTTTGGAACTTTAAAAAAAGAAATCAAGTATCCATAATCTGAAGCACAAGCTCGACTAGATCCACTGTTGCTTCCCAGCAAAATGCTTTTAAATATTTCATCACTATTCAATATACTTGTTCTTAGGATCTTTTCAGAAACAAAAACCAATCAATCAACATTACAAACTTCTTTAGCAAAAACTAATGATCCCTTGAAGATTTTTTTTTTGTTTTGATATTAGATCAGACACTCATGAAAACAATCCAGGATATATAAAAACAAACGGTGCATTGCTGTCTCTCTTTTCTTTTTGTTTCAGTTTATTAATTACTGTAACTTTGTACTTTGATTAGCATGATTACATGGAAGATAGTATGTTTAAGAACTTTCTGCATATGGGCACATAAGAATCGTGGAGTTGCAGTTAATTTTATGACATATTTGAACAGTTTTTTAAGTGTGTAGTTTCCCTGTTTTTAATGATGGTTGATGAACTTGTAAAACAGTTCAATCTATTTCGTGAAAAAAATAAACCCCAACAATATTATGTATTTATCTCAAATATAAATTTTCAGACACATAAATAATAATAATATTGATGTCAAAAAATAATAATAATAATAATAATAATATTTTCATATTTACATTTTAGTTATTTAAATTTGTAGTATTAGAATCAGGATAAATATGAATAAAGTGTAGTTTTCAAAAAGAAAAAAGAGAAGTGTATTTTTCAAATTTCAAATGATAAACAGTGTATTTTTCAAATTATCCCTAATTAAAATTCTAATGAGAAAAAAATCTTAAACAAAATTCTATTGAGACACAGTCTAAGTTTTAAGTGTTTTTTTTTTTGCCAATTATGTTAAGTTCAGATATATACATATATTCGGGCGAAGTCAAGTTCAGATATATACATATATTTCAATTATGTTAATTAAAATAGTATAATAGTGGGTCATAATTTTTTCCAATTACAAAATTTTAGCACCCCAAAAAACCAAATAAAATAAATTTTATAAATTTACAAAATATATAAAAATATTTAGAATTACAATTTCTATTAAAATAATTTGTTAAAGAAAATTATCCCGCATTGTTATTGTTTATTCCTAGAGCTTGACCCGTGAACCTCTGAATATTTGTTTTCACTTTTAATTTTTCTTTGTACTAAATGGTATAATATATATTTGTAAAGTTAAATGTATTAACTAACTGTTAATATAACATTTTAAAACATAATAATTTTATTTATTACTTGAATAATTATATGTTGTGAATTTTTATCGTCTATTATATCACAGTGTGTCATATAAGCAAATCCAATATTTATAACTAATTGGAATTATATATATGAAAACATTATACCAATAATTTATGAACAGATTATTTATATTTTTATTTATAAATTCTATAAATTGATTATGATGTGTGTTTTTTTTACTTTATTATTTATTACTAATGAATATTGAAAAATATTTAATATGTTAAAATATATTAGAAAATCTATTTGAAAATCTATTTTGGTTAAGATTCGATTACGGAAATCTATTATTTAAATTAGGAAAGACATTAGATGATTAATTATATTTTAAATTAGGAAAAAACAAACATACTTAAATATAAGTTCAATAAATATTTCAGTGGCATTCTAATGTAAATAAAAGGGGAAAACTGCTAAATAAATCCCCAACTTTTAAAATTAGGCCAATAAAAGCCTCAACTAATTAACAAGCCTTTTAAATCTCATATTTTAATAACTTTCTCATTTAAATCCTAAGTTTCTGTTGACCAAGCCATTTAACACACCTTAAAAGTCAATTGTTAAAAACATATTAACACCGCTAGATATTAAAACTACATTGACCTAAACATAAACTTCCTTAAAAAAATAATTTTAAATAACCTTACTTAGTTGGATATTATGAACGAGAACACAACCAGCTTTCAAGCAAGGCAAAAGAGGAACATATATACAGCATCATCACAATCAGGTGGGACCTCACGGCTATGTTCTAGTGATCTAACACAACACAACTGAAGTTAATGTAGCTACATTGTCTTTGAATTTGAATGTGAGTTAAAAAAGTGTAAACTGTAATGTTTTTTTAGCAACACTTACGCAATGTTTAACTACAGTTTAACATATTTCAACACGAAGAGAAAAATTGACCAGAAACGCAAACAATAAAAGACCATGAACCCATATTCAAAAGAATAGCCAAAAAGGCTTCTGTTTCAGAACCTCGCGAACACACAAGTAATCAAAAAGACTTTCGTTCTCTTATCAAAACATAAGTTTGGCACTGATGAGAAGAATTTTGATTTGGGAACAAAAAAAGAGAATCTCTAATTTTGGGAATTAGGGCTTGAGAATTGGGGATTTAAGGAGAGTTTCATTAGGCTAAAACGATATAATCTCAATGTTTAACGATGTTAATATATTTTTAACAGTTGACTTTTAAGATGCGTTAAATGGCTTGTACAAAGTAAATTCAGGATTTAAAAAAGAAAATTTCAAAAGTATGGGATTTAAAAGGTTTAC
The DNA here is from genome assembly GCF_000695525.1 of Brassica oleracea var. oleracea. Classification (NCBI taxonomy): domain Eukaryota; kingdom Viridiplantae; phylum Streptophyta; class Magnoliopsida; order Brassicales; family Brassicaceae; genus Brassica; species Brassica oleracea. Next base: position 48,055,974 of record NC_027750.1, on the reverse strand, counting down.
TAATTAGTTGAGGCTTTTATTGGCCTAATTTTGAAAGTTGAAGATTTATTTGGCGTTTTTCCCTAAATAAAAAAAATAAAATTAAGGGGTATTTTTATTTGGGGTTTTTGCAAATATGACTCAAAACTTGAACTCAAATACAAAACTAACCCATGTTTTTTTTGAACTTTGACTTACCTATTTCTCCCCCAAAGTTCAGATTATTCACAAAAATGCCATCACTTTTTTTCTTTTTTTTTTCCGAAAATGCATCTTTTGCTCTATCACCCTCATCTTCCTCAAGTAATCACAACCAATTTGAATCTTTTAATGCACCTAAAAATCGATTTACACTCTTTTTTTTCTCAATTCTTATGAACTAAAAACAACATATCTTTCACTTTCTCTCCATATTCATCCAAAAAAACCCAAGATTTTGATTCTAAATTTTTTATGGTTCATAGAGCCATTGAAGCTTACGATTCTTGGTGGGTCACTTTTATTTGAGATTTTGGGTGCTTGGAGAAGACTTATGTATGCTAAACAAGTTATCTCACTGGTTGAACCTATGAAATCAATTTTTTCCCAGATCTGTTCGTCCAGACGACTTATATGGACGACTATAAGTCGTCTGGCTGTAGACGACTTACACGGAAATCTTCTGGTCAATGCAGATGTTAGTTTTGCAATTGACTTTTAAATGTGTTTTATAGACGACTAATATGGAAGTCGTCCATCTTTTTTTGTTAAAAAATAAAATCCGAGACGACTTCCATGTAAATCTTCTAGGATAAACGGATTAGTTTTACATTCGACTGGATTGTGTCAAAATTTTGACTTTTCTTGGACGACTTACACGAGTAGAAAACTAAAAAAAAAAATCAATATTTTGTTATACCTAGACGACTTACATGGAAGTCGTCTCAGGTTAGTTTTGTAATTGAAAAATAAAACAAAAAAATTATTTTATTCTGAGATTCTGGTCAAACCTTGCTTATCTTAGACGACTTCCATGTAAGTCGTCGGACAGACGACTTCCGTGTAAGTCGTCTAGAAAACAATATTTTTTTTGTTTTATTTTTCAATTGCAAAACTAACCTGAGACGACTTACATGGAAGTTTTCTAGGTATAACAAAATATTGATTTTTTAATTTCTATTGGACGATTTCCGTGTAAGTCGTCCAAGAAAAGATAAATTTCTGACACAATCCGGTCAAATGCAAAACTAACCCGTTTTTCCTAGACGACTAACATGTAAGTCGACTAGGTTAAAAATCAATTGCAAAACAAACCTAAATGGACGACTTCCTAGAAGTCTTCCAGACGACCTCCGTGGAAGTCGTCTGCGTCAATGTTTAATAAACTTTCATTTTCTCTAAAACAATACAGAATTTTTAACATTTTCTTGTTAATTCATGTCTATTAATCAATATTTTAGCTACTGAATGAAATTTATAACTTAATTCTTGATATTTATGAGGTTACCAACATTCATGTTTATTAAAGTTTCTAGCTGATCCGAGAAGACTTCCGTGGAAGTCTTCTACGCTAGTTTTTGAATAACTTGTATTTTTAAGAGTATTAAGTAACTTCAAGATATGTAAAACTCATATTTTCAAAATATTTTTTCTCCCTTAGTTTTACTAAATTTAACTAAGTTTTTCAACACAAACTTGTAAAGATTGTGATATGTTTTGACTACTTAATATTTTTTGTTTCCATCTCTTAAGTATGCACCAACGATGATTATTGCTACGAGTAGGTAAAATACTTGTTTCTTAAAATGTTGTATCAATGACTTAAGTATCATGATTGTTATATGCGTCAATGATGTTTTTTGTTATGAGTGAGTAGAATGGCTAAAATGATTCTTAATATGTTGTATCAATGACTTAAGTATCATTATGATGTTTTTTGCTAGAAGACTTCCCAGGAGACTTTTAATGAAAGTGATATCTTTGAACTTATGTAATGGTTTATCTTTTGTGAATTTGACTAAGTTCTCTTGAGAATTATTCTCCCTTAGTTGTAATAAATTTGATTAATTTTTTCTGTTATTGTGTTTTGCTATTGAAGTTGTATCAATAACTTCAATTATATCAAGTAATTTTGGCAAGATAATATTGTGAAATATGAACATATTTACCAAATTTTTTATTAATATCTCTTCAAATTTACAAAAACAATCACAACTAAAGGAGTACACATGCAAATCACAAAACAGACCAGAAACAAAAATATTATAGATCATTCATCTACAAAGACAAGCTTGAACTCCACTTGATATAGAAGAAGAAACCGTCATAAGACTTCTATGAATTCTTCCTGGAAGTCTTCTAGCACATTTTATTTTAGAAGACTTTGGAAGACTTATGGAAAGTCTTCTCGGAAATCTTCTAAAATATAATGCGCTAGAAGACTTCCAGGAAGTCTTCCATAAGACTTCTCGAACTTCCGAGAAGTCTTCTAGCGCATTATATTTTAGAAGACTTCCCATAAATCTTCCAAAGTCTGCTCCAGATCTGAAAAACCTGCATATAAAAAAATGTTCAAATGGCTTAAAAACAGAGCAAATGAGTGAAAGATTATATAGATCTACTTTTATAGAACACACAAAGTACATATCCAAGTGGAAGATGAGAACCATTTGGTTAAAAACCTGGAACAAAAAAATATATTAGTGAGAAAGACATGAGACAAAAATGAAAAATTCATATAAAGTTTGGTGTTTTCAAGTCAAAGAGATTAGAATGGGTTTGGAGAGTTTTAGTTTCTGAAAAAGGTAAGAATTTTATGCAACATGAAGTTACCATGTGAAGAAAAACCAGACATAAAAACTTACCAAAACGCTCAGATCTGTTATGAAAGGAAGACATGTGAGAAGACTGATGTCTTGCATATTTCCATTGTCTTATCCATTCACCCATGTGCATTTTGATCATATAGACTAGGATTTAGCCACGTTTAGGTTGCATTTTGCATACAGGAGTCTTTATCAGGTGTTGGAGTACGACATGGAGTTCTTGGAGGCATTTGGGTGCATTTTGAGCTCAAAAGAAGTGTTCTAGGTGATCATTGGACGAGCAAAGCATGGGAGCGACATCATGGAGCGACGCCATGAGGTCTCTCCAAACTACCTCTCAGAGCGACCTCGCTGGAGCGACCCCGAGAATTCGCTCGCCATCTCATCCCGGTGGAAGCCGAAAACTGACCCGGAGCGACCTATCAGAGCGACCACTCCAGGTCGCTCCCGAAGCCCAGAGCGACTTGGCCAGAGTGACACCCCGAGGTCGCTCGCAT
>NC_027750.1:48049396-48049893 GCF_000695525.1 Brassica oleracea var. oleracea | reverse complement strand
TATCTCAGATTCTAAATGGGTATCTCCTGTGCTTGTTGTTCCAAAAAAGGGTGGTATAACTGTGATTAAAAATGACAAGGATGAATTGATACCAACAAGAACAGTCACTGGGCATAGAATGTGTATTGATTACCGAAAACCGAACTCTGCATCTAGAAAAGATCATTTTCCACTTCCATTTATTGATCAGATGCGTGAGAGACTTGAAATTCATCCATTCTATTGTTTTCTTGATGGATATTCAGGATTCTTCCAGATCCCCATACATCCCAATGATCAGGAGAAAACAACATTCACATGTCCTTATGGTACCTTCGCATATCGAAGAATGCCATTTGGTCTATGTAATGCTCCAGCCACCTTTCAAAGGTGCATGATGTCGATCTTTTCTGATCTGATTGAGGATGTTGTAGAGGTGCTCATGGATGATTTCTCTATCTATGGATCTTTGTTTTCTGCTTGTTTGTCAAATTTGTGCAGAGTCCTACAGAGATGTG
>NC_027750.1:48047627-48047748 GCF_000695525.1 Brassica oleracea var. oleracea | reverse complement strand
CCAGTGGAGTTTTAGTACAAGGCACTTTGGGCAGTAAAGTTGCTGAACTTTGACATCAAGAGTGCCAAGGAGAAAATGCTTTTTCAGCTACATGAGCTTGATGAGATAAGAATGGATGCCT
>NC_027750.1:48046479-48047401 GCF_000695525.1 Brassica oleracea var. oleracea | reverse complement strand
TTATGCTCTACATGGCAGATGCACCTGAGGAAGATGGAGTTTCAACTCCACTGTCTGATCCTACCCCAGCCTAATCCAAAAGGAGGCAAAGTCAAGCTAGAGACTTAAAACAAGCTCACTTGGGAGGAAGTCTCATGCGTATCCTTGTACATATTGCATTGGTATTTTCATTTTCATCATATTTCATAAAAAAAAAGGAAAAGTGTTGAAGTAGTGTTCTGGTGGTTCATCGATCCGGTCAAGGCAAAGAATCGAGCGTGGGAGCGAGGTTCCGCAGCGACGCCACGAGGTCGCTCCAGCTGGGAGCGACGTGATCAGAGCGACCGGTCCAATTCGCTCGCATTCTCGGTGTCCGGAGCTCGAGAGTCGCTCTCGGAGCGACGTCTCGCAACGACCACGTGAGGTCGCTCACGTTTTAGGTGACTGGGAGCGACGTGATCAGAGCGACCGGTCCAATTCGCTCGCATTCTCGGTGTCCGGAGCTCGAGAGTCGCTCTCGGAGCGACGTCTCGCAACGACCACGTGAGGTCGCTCACGTTTTAGGTGACTGGGAGCGACGTGATCAGAGCGACTCGGCTAAGTCGCTCGCGTTTCTGTCTCTGGGGCTCGAGAATCGCTCTTAGAGCGATGTCTCGCAGCGACCACGTGAGGTCGCTCGCGTTTTCTGTCGATCAGAGCGATGTCTCGCAGCGACCACGTGAGGTCGCTCGCGTTTTCTGTCGATCAGAGCGATGTCTCGCAGCGACCACGTGAGGTCGTTCGCATTTTCGTCGACACACGACGCGAGAAAATGACCCAGAGTGACCTATCAGAGGGACCACTCCAGGTCGCTCCCGAGCCGGTCCAGGTAAGTCCCTCTTCGATTTTGTCCGGTTTAATTCGAGTTAACCAGCCCTAAACCTAACCGGACGACCCTAGACCT
>NC_027750.1:48043501-48043666 GCF_000695525.1 Brassica oleracea var. oleracea | reverse complement strand
TTTTGAGCTTTCATTATTTGATGAGTGAGGCCTTTTTTCGGAAAGCCTTACATGTGCATAATGTTGAGAGTATCGGGAAAGAAAATGCTTGGTCTTCATTCTTTCTAGATTAGGCACTCTATTGTCTAGCTATAGGTGGGGGTGAGTGTTGTGACTATGGATTGG
>NC_027750.1:48028841-48043463 GCF_000695525.1 Brassica oleracea var. oleracea | reverse complement strand
GAAAAGTTCGAAGGAAAAGAATAGACTCTTTGTGTTTAAATGGATAATCTTATTGGAATTAATAGATAAACGTCTAGCTCGAGTTTATGAAAAGTCTTGGCCCCCCAAAAAATAAAAGGGAATAAAAAAGAGAAAAAGAAAAAAAAAGAAAAGTGGGCTAGCAAAGTTGTTTAGAGCTAAGATTTGTTTAGAAGTTGAGAAAATCCTTTATAGATTTCAAAGAAAAAGAGTTTTATGTGCAAAGTGTTCTTGGGATCTTTTGGTGAGAGATGGGAGTTTGGTTTGAGATTATGAAGTGATTGTGTAACTTGTATGTTTGGGAAAGGGTAGAACAATGGAACATTTAGGTTGCATTTGCATACATGAGTCTTTATCAGGTGTTGGAGTACCACATGGAGTTCTTGGAGGCATTTGGGTGCATTTTGAGCTCATAAGAAGTGTTCTAGGTGATCATTGGACGAGCAGAGCATAGGAGCGACATCACGGAGCGACGGCATGAGGTCGCTCCAAAATACCTCTCAGAGCGACCTCGCTGGAGCGACCCCGAGAAGTCGCTCGCCATCTCATCCAGGTGGAAGCCAAAAACTGACCCGGAGCGACCTATCAGAGCGACCACTCCAGGTCGCTCCCGAAGCCCAAAGTGACTTGGCCAGAGTGACACCCCGAGGTCGCTTGCATGTCTATCGCGTGACGACAACACAATGGAGCCGGAGCGACCTCTCAGAGCGACCCATTGAGGTCGCTCCCGAAACCTGGAGCGACTTGTCGGAGCGACGTGCCGAGGTCGCTCCGCGTCTATTTGTTTGACCGAATTCATGTTTTCTAAGGGCCTTTTGGTCATTTCATTATGCACGTTTTTACTTTTGAAAACCTATGTTTTAAGTACCTTTAGCAGCCACCAGATGGATGATCTTTTGTTCTTAAGAAAAACCTTTGAAAAGTTCATCTCTTGAATCATCTTTGTTCATCTAGTTATTGCAATTCTGTGTTTCCAATTCATTGTTGTATCCCTTTGAATGATTAATCTGAAATCCAAAATGGGTATAAGAGGAATCATGAAGAGTAGTGAGTAATCACCATTTGAATTCATTGGTTAGGAAGATTAAGGGTGATTAGATTAGAGCTAGGATGTTTTAGTGTAGATCATTCCAAAACCTTGCTAGTAGAGTAATCATAATGCATCTTCTGAGTTAGCTTCTCAAAAGTTGATCTTTAGGCATTTCCCACCCAAAAGGTGTTCGATGAAATGCCTGAAACAGCTCTTCTAAGCTTTTAGCATATTTTGCCAAAGACATTTGTCGTTAGAAGTGCTAATATAGCCTTAGACCTGTTAGTAATGATTGCTTCCATATTATTCAACCAAAGACATTTGTTGTTTGAAATGTGTTAGTAAATGAACAATCATCTAAACATAGAGTTTGTTTAGGATTCTGTCTAAGCTTAAGGTTGATAGTTTGATTGTTCGTCTGCCATCCTTAGTTCGAAACTTGATCACCCAAGGTCTAATTCCTATGCCCATGAGTTATCATTTTCCTTAGTTAATAAAGTCAACTCATTTACCGTTTTTATTATTCTGAAACTGCATTAGTATTAATCATTAGTTTAGAAAACCCTTTAAATCATCGGTTGCACTTAGATTAAGTAAGTACTTGCATTCTCAGTGCTTGAAATCCCTTAGAATTGGTTCGACAATCATTTATACTACAACATTTGTCTTAGGAGCCTTGAAAACTCTTAACATCAAAGACTCCGTCAGAAGACTTCTAGGTAAGTCGTACTAGAAGTCTTCTAGCGCATTATATTTTAGACGACTAACAGGTAAGTCATCCCAGACGTCTTCCAGATCTGAAAAACCTGCATATCCAAATCCAGATCTGAAAACCCTTCATATCCAAAAACGTTCAAATGGCTTAAAAACAGAAAAAATGAGTGGAAGATTAGATAGATCTACCTTTATAGAACAAACAAAAATACATATCTAAAATTAATAGATATACCTTTAAATGAATGGAAGATGCAAACCATGTGATGAAATACCTGCAAAACAAGATAAACTAGTGAGAAATACATGAGACAAAAACAATAAATTGATATAAAGTTTGGTGTTTGTAAGTTCAAAGAGATTAGAGAGAAGTTGGAGATTTTTAGAATGAGGAACATACCATTTTTGTTGCAGCCATTTGAGAGGAGGAGAGAAAATGTGTAAATTTTTCCTTATATATGGAGACAAAAATTCCAATAAGGTTAAATATTTTCGATTCAGAAGACTTACTAGACGACTTACTTGTAAGTCGCCCAAAAGACTTCAATATTTTTAGCGGGAAACTAAAATATTTTTAGCGGGAAACTAGAAATTTTTTAGCGGGAGTTAGAAGACTTTCAGAGAAGTCTTCTAATCGCCAGACGACTTACCTGTTAGTTGTCTAGACCCTAAACATAACCCCTAAACTAAATTAACAAACTAATCAGTTAATAAAATCAAATTAAACTTAAAAAGTGTTTACTATACACAGAAATAAACACATATAGGTAAAAAAATTATTTTTCAAAAAAACATTTAAGCTTTCCAAAATATAACCCTAAGAATACATACAATGCTACAACATATGTTGTCAAACCGTAAGCCAAAGAATATCATGATTAACTACTTTCACTCATCAATGTTGAAAACTATTCAATTTTATTATATTTTAATTTATATTAGTTAAAACTGTTTATAATTACATGATTTAAATTTTTCACTTGTCAAAATATTGTTTTAAATAATTTATAATTTATTTTTAAGATCAACTATACCAGAAGACTTCCTTGGAAGTCGTCTAAACAACTTACAGTATCTCAGAAGACTCTGACGACTTTCTGGGGCTATATTCGTAAAAATGAGTTCTGTTTTTTTGTTTGGTCACAAGGGGCTGGCTGTAATTTCACAAGGTTTTTAAGTTAGTTTGCATTTGATTCAAGTTTGGGTATAGATTTGTATTTAAAATCAAGTTTTGAGTCATATTTGGCAAATCTCCTTTTTATTTTGTACTTCTATTTTAATAATATAGACTATTATCAGAGTGTATTATATAAGCAAATCCAATATTTATAACTATCTGGAGTTATATATATGAAAACATTATACCAATAATTTGAATAGATTATTATTTATTATTTATAAATTATAAATTATATAAATTGATTATGATGTTTGCTTTTTTACTTTATTACTCATAAATATTGAAAAATATTTAATATGTTAAAATATATTAGGAAATCTATATGGAAATATTTTTTGGTAAGATTCGATTAGGGAATCTATTATTAAAATTAGGAAAGACATTAGATGATTAAATATAAATTTAATAAATATTTCAGTGGCATTCTAGTGTAAATAAATAGTAAAATTAAGGGACATTTCTATTTGTACTTCTTTTTTAATAAGTAAAAATTAAGGAAAAATTAAGGGACATTTCTATTTCTATTTGTACTTCTTTTTTAATAAGTAAAAATTAATTAAGTAAAAATTAATTTCGCAAACGCTGAATTTCTCGGCGATCAAAATTTTTAATCATGGGTCGCTAGCGTCTGGTCGCTGCGATCAGTCGCTGAGCCCGCGACCGGTAAACGAATAACGTTTAGACGCTGAAGTTGGTCGCTGACGCTAGAGACCTCCAAACGAACATGGCATCATGTACATTGTTGTATTGGTATATAGATACACATGTGTGTATATCTTAAAGAACTCAATAAATATACAAAATGGTTGAAAATTTTCATTTGTTCAGCGGATTTCCCCGCATCTCACCGTCTTTGCTAATCATAGACTGTAACTGGTGTAGGGCTCAAGTAGATTAAAAATGGAAAATCATAGAAGTAACTGAACCAAGTGGAAATGAAAGAATATTTAAAAAGTCGAACTCTTTATATATTCTGTAAGTTTTGCTGTTTTTTCTTAATGTTATGTTTTTGGTCAAAGATTGATGCGTAAATTTTTCCTTAATTTTTTTCTTGTTAAACTTCATCTTTCTTTCAATTATGCGCATCAATCTTTGACCAAAAACATAACATTAAGAAAAAACAGCAAAACTTACAGAATATATAAAGAGTTCGACTTTTTAAATATTCTTTCATTTCCACTTGGTTCAGTTACTTCTATGATTTTCCATTTTTAATCTACTTGAGCCCTACACCAGTTACAGTCTATGATTAGCAAAGACGGTGAGATGCGGGGAAATCCGCTGAACAAATGAAAATTTTCAACCATTTTGTATATTTATTGAGTTCTTTAAGATATACACACATGTGTATCTATATACCAATACAACAATGTACATGATGCCATGTTCGTTTGGAGGTCTCTAGCGTCAGCGACCAACTTCAGCGTCTAAACGTTATTCGTTTACCGGTCGCGGGCTCAGCGACTGATCGCAGCGACCAGACGCTAGCGACCCATGATTAAAAATTTTGATCGCCGAGAAATTCAGCGTTTGCGACCAAAAACCTGCGATAAAAAAAAAAATCAAAATACAAAAACACCCTCAATCTATCTTCAAAATTACAAAACAATACCCTTAACCTAAAACTTTCTCACGCCTCAGCTCTCTCTCTCTTCGCCATCTCTCATGCCTCTCTTCTCTCACTCCTCAGCTCTCTCTCTCTCTATCTCTCTCTCTTCACCATCTCTCACGCCTCTCTTCCGCATCTCTCACGCCTCAGCTCTCTCTCTCTCTCTCTTTCCCTTCACCATCTCTCACGCCTCTCGTCACCATCTCTTCACGATCTCTCTCACACCTCTCTCACCATCTCTCACGCCTCAGCCGTTTACACACGCCGTTGACTTTCAATATTCCACTATATGCTAAGTCAACCAGATAAGTTGAACCAAAACTCAATTCTTCTTCCTAAACAAGGATGTTCCATACAGAAAATAAATGACCTCATGTTAAAAAAATAAGTGTCCACATTTCCTTAAATGATTAGTATAATTAGTAAATATGGCTAGTGGTTATTAAGAAATCTGACATCCAAAATAGAATAAAAAACAAGCATCTGTTATATTAAAATAGAAGTCACAATTTCGTTTCATGTGTGATATTTTAAGTTGGACCATTATTTCGAAAGTTTATCAAATTTGTATAATTTAATTATAATATCTTTTAATATATTTATTTTTATTTAAAATAAAATAAATATTTATCTAAGAAAATTCTAACAAAATCTTTTAAAAATTTTTTCAGAATCATTTTAAAATTTATTTCCGAAAATTGATTAATTTAAATTTTAGTTATCATAAAATAAAATCATAAATTTGACTTTTATTTAGTTTTGAATTATAAATAAAAAAATAAATCTATTCTATTAAAATAAAAGTCACAACTTCATTTCATGTGTGATATTTTAAGTTGGGTCATTATTTAGAAATTTTATCAAATTTATGTAATTTAATTATAATATATTTTAATATCTTTATTTTTATTTAAAATAAAATAAATATTTATCTACGAAAATTCTAACAATATCTTTTAAAAATCTTTTCAGAATCATTTTAAAATTTATTTCCGAAAATTGATTAATTTAAATTTTAGTTATGATAAAATAAAATAATAAATTTGAAGTTTTTTTAGTTTTGATTTATAAACGAAAAAGAAAAATTACATAAATTTTTAATGATAATAACAACTTAAAATTATTAATTTTAAATATACATTTTACAAAGATTTTTAAAAGATTTTGCTGGAAAGAAATATCCATTTCTATTTAAATTTTAAAATAAAAATATCGTATTTGTTAAACACATAAATCATGACTTATTACATATGTAATTTTTAATTTAAACTATCTATTACAGGTCGCAACTTTAAATGTTTCTATCATGTAACAATTACAATTTATGTCAATAATTATAACACAAATCTAATATTCTTATTAATGGTTAAAATTTAATTTACACCCCCTTCATATACGAAACATTTAACCTCTTTACAAATCGTATATATATAAAGCTTTAGTCAACTATCATTAGCATTTATGTATATTTCATTGAGTTAAAATCATTTCATTTTAATATTTAAAAACTATACTAAATTGGTTTATTAATCACTACATATAGAGTTTTACATCTCCTACTCCAACTATAAATGGACGAACAATATATATACGAAATTATAATATATATGTGAACGAATACATTAAGGGGGGCTTCATGTTTACCATTTTCATGATACTATTATTCATCTTCACTACCACTATAGGGACATTTTTAAACATACATTATTCATTAAGTGGCAAAAAAACTCTTATATTTTTCTATATATATAATAAATAATTATTAAAATAAATAAAAAATAAATAATAAAATTTAAATATATTTTTTTTTATTTTCGAATTATACTTTTCCAAATTCAAACTTTTTTATAAACATTTTTTTTGAATTTGTTTTTATTTTCAAAATTTCTTTTTGAATATCATAAATTATGTTTGAAACTATTTTTTTTAAAAAAGTTATATTTTTGAAGTATTTATTTATATATGTATTAGAATCCTAAATTTCACAATCCAAAAACTCTACCCCACCCCTCAACTCTAAACTCGAAGTCTAGATTAGTTAACCATAAATGTATAAATATCTTTTACCTTTCATTAAAAGTGATGATAAAAGTGGTTAGTGCAAACATGAAAAATGGTACTATGAATATGGTATTTGTGTCAATTTCACATACATTAAATATGAACACTTTTTATTATCTATATGCATACTAATGTCGTAGCATGAGTGACCTATATATGTCAAAAGGTTAATAATCCAACACTATTTTATATGAAGAGAACACACATTTATCAAACTGGTTTAATATTACAGTGTATAACATAATTTCAACAAATTTTATTTTACCTCATATTTGATACTATTTTTCAAATTTACCTTAAAATTATTATCATTTTTCATAAATATCTTAAATTTATCAGTAAAAGAAAAATTAATCATCTCAAAACATTTATAAATATATAAGAATTATTTACAGAAGCTTATAAACTCAACTTCGCCACCTAAATAATAAATCCTAAACAATAATCGTTAAACGCTAAGCTCAAATGTTAGGATATCTTTTATTGAGTTTTTTTTAAATGCTATCAAAGTTAGTGTATTTCAAGCAATTTCTCAAATAAGATCATTACAACAAAATTATTTTGTAAATACAAAACATTATAGTTTCTTTTTAATTTTTTTTTTGTTTTTAATAGTATCCCCAAAAAATAAATCTCTATTATAGGTTCAGTTTAATTGAATTCCATATAAATTTCAAATTTTAGAAATGAAATATAAAATTATGTAAAATAGTATTGTTACATAATAATGTTTACCAAATATTTTGTTTTACAAAATACAAAAAAATGTATTGTTACATAAGAGTATATATAAATTAGAATATTTTATTATAGAAAGAATAAAACCCGCACTGATGTGCGGGTTAAGATCTAGTAATATTTTTTTAAAAAACTAGTCAGTTTATTTTGAGATAAAATTCCTGAACTTTCGAATAGGCTGATGTAAAAGTAATATATGTTAAATTTATTTTTTTAACGCTGAATAATTATGCTATTACAACTATGAGAAATATTACAGACGATTCTACAGCCGACAATTCTACCTGTCGTATGAGGATTCACGCCTGCCTGCATCACCTGAACCGCCTTATCGGATCCACGCTTAACGGTATTTCTTGTGCCATGTTATAGATCTCTTGTAAGCTTTTTTTCCCCCTTTAATTCGAATAATTCCACTTTTTCCGCAAATTGAAACTCAGATCTCCTGGTGTAGAAGCATTAATGAACCTTTGGTCAAACCATTGGACCAAGGAGGCTTCCACGATATATGTTAAATTAGTATTTTATCTTGGTGAACACCAAGATAAAAAGATAAAACCAAAATATATTTGAGTTAAATACAAAATCTTCTTATTCTTTTTGGAAAGAAAGTAAATCTTGTTCAAAAAAAAAAAAGGAAATCTTACTTTACGCCAAAAGATCAAAAATGCTATCGGCATTTTCACCGAGGGAGACATGGGTTTATACCTAGATCTTCCTGAGCAAATTTGTAGACCAAAAAAGGTATTCGCCTATGTACAAGACCGATTAAATAATCGACCAAACAATTGGACTGCAGAATACATTTCAAAGGAAGAAAGGTAATACAAATAAAATATGTAGTTCAAGTTTTTCTTAGGTTTACTATGTCGTATTTTCTATTTCCGCAAGGAGTAATTGACAATTTTATCGAGAAAAAGAATCATCCACAGCTACCTATCCATGCTGAATCATCCAATAAGCTATTTCCACTGTCACCTATCCACAGAAACGTATTCATTCGACCGCTGGAAACATGCAAATGACTTTGGAAGTTGTTTCTTCTCTTTTTACTCAAGAAGCTTGCATGCTGTATATATTTATTATAATGTCCATATCTAGATTAGTTTAAATATATGTTGTAACTAGAATTTACAAGTTAAGGAGTTAAGTTTCTCGTTCTTTACTCTCTCTCTCTCTCTCTTTTTTACTTTCTTGATTCACAACTCTCTCTCTCTCTCTCTTGTTTTTGAGCTGTTCATCCTAGATTCTTATTTTCTTACATGGTATCAGAGCTTCTAAGCTCCTAAAACATATTTCTATTTCCGCAAATCTCATTACTCTTTTCACTCTTTCCCTCACTCAGTTCAAAATGGAGCAACAAAGACCTATCAACATTCCAATTGTTCTTAAAGGATTAAACTATCTACTATGGTCAAGATTTACCAAGACTGCTCTTCGTGGAAGAGGTCTATGGGAGCACATCACTTCAAGTGGAGCACCAAGACAAATCACTCAAGGAGAAGATGAAAAGGAGATTGTAGTAATAGATGAAGTCAAATGGGGTCAGGACGAGGACCTTATGGTGCTGTCTGTTTTACAAAGCTCGCTTGACTCTTCTATTATGGAGGCATATTCCTCACTGTGAAACCGCAAAGGAATTGTGGGATATCTTACACAAGGTGTATGGCAACACTTCAAACCTTACCAGAATTTTTGAAGTGAAGAAGGCAATCAACAACTTACAGCAGAAAGATATGAACTTTACCAAGCACCTTGGGAAGTTCAGTCAACTGTGGTCTGAGCTTGAAATGCTAAGGCCAAGCAGGCCAAGCACCACTGATCCAAACATCCTCAATGAAAGGCGCGAGCAAGACAAGGTCTTTGGGTTACTTCTCACACTCAATCCAACCTTCAATGATGTTATCAAACATATCCTGAGAGCTAAGAAGCTTCCAAGCATGGATGATGTTTGTTCTCGGCTACAAAAGGAAATTGGCTCAGATGGATTGTTTGGAGGAAAAGAAGAGTTTTCTATGGCAAGCAAGGCTGATAAGGTGGAGACTGCTACAGCAAACAAAGCTGCTTACAAACAAGGGCGTGATAGGCGTGTGACTTGTGAACATTGCAAGAAACAAGGTCACTCCAAGAACAACTGCTGGGTCCTTCATCCTCACTTCAGGCAACCTTCAATATCCAAGTTCAGCCAAACTAGAGCTCATGAAGCCGTGCACACAACCATGAGGCTGGAAAGGCTATGGTGTCTACTTCTCATTCTGTGGAGGCTACCTCTCAGATTCCTAATGATGACGCCTTCATCCGCAAGTCAGACATGGAAGCCCTTATCAAGGCTCTCAATGCAAACTCTGGTAACATCAGTGTCAATACTCTAAACTCTATTCATAATGCATCTCACACTACTAGGCCTTTAATCATTGATTCGGGAGCTTCTCATCATATGATTAGGGATGGTAAACTGATTAGTGATGTTAAACCTGCTCTAAGGAGTGTAGTGATTGCAAATGGAAATAAAATACCTATTGAGGGAGTAGGAAATCTGAAACTATTTAATAAGGAGTCTCAAGCTTTTTATATACATACTTTCACATCTAACTTATTATCTATTAAGAGAACAACTAATGATCTGAATTGCAATGTTATTTTCAGTCCTAATGGTGTTTGCTTTCAGGATATTAAGACAGCAAAATGCTGGGAAAAGGTGTGCGCAAGGGAGAGCTTCATTTGCTTGAAGACACCAAAGTTTCTGATTTATCTTGTGCTTTTAATTATGCTTTTGTTTTAGCTAGTGATGTGTTATGGCATGCTAGACTAGGCCTACCTCATTCTCGTGCTTTAAGCTTGATGTTACGTAATATGTCTTTCAAAAATGAAACTTGTGAGGCTTGTATTCTTGGTAAACATTGCAAATCAGTTTTTCCTAAATCTATGACTATTTATGAGAAGTGTTTTGATCTAGTTCACTCTGATGTTTGGACTGCACCTTGTGCATCTAGAGAAAACCATAAATATTTTGTGACATTCATAGATGAGAAATCAAAATATACATGGCTCACTCTGATTCAAAGTAAAAATAGAGTTTTTGAAGCTTTTATTAACTTTCAAAACTATGTATCTAACCATTTCAATGCTAAGATCAAAATTTTCAGGTCTGATAATGGTGGAGAATAAACTAGCCATGTCTTCAAACAACACCTAGCAAAACATGGAATTATCCATCAAACAAGCTATCCATACATACCACAACAAAATGGAGTTGTTGAAAGGAAGAATCGCCATCTTATGGAGATTGCAAGAAGCTTGATGTTCCATACCAATGTTCCAAAAAAATTTTGGGGAGATGATGTTGTATATCTTGCTATCTGATCAAAAGAATTCCCAGCAAAGTTCTCTAAGATGTCTCTCCCTTTCAGGTATTAAACAAAATTAAACCTCCACTAGATCACTTGTGTGTGTTTTGGTGTATGTGTTATGTCTTGACACCGGGAGAACAGAGAAACAAGCTGGAAGCCAAGAGTGTCAAGGGCATGTTCATAGGATATTCCCACAGACAAAAAGGGTACAAGTGCTATATACCTAAATCAAGAAGAGTTATGGTCTCAAGGGATGTTCAGTTTGTGGAATCAAAGGGGTACTATGATGAGAAGGTCCTATCCAAGCAACCTTTTCTTTAGCAAGTTATCCTCAAGAGCATGTAGTCTTCATCAGCAATCTGGATCAAGAGTACATTCCAAAGACTTATGAAGAGGCAATGGAGCTAGATGAGCGGAGAGAGTCAGTTGGAGATGAAATCAGTGCCATGATCAAGAATGATACTTGGTATGAAACTGAGCTTCCCAAAGGAAAGAAAGCAGTAACAAGTTGCCTACTCTTCACCATCAAGTATCTAGCTAATGGGAAACTAGAGAGGAAGAAGACAAGGCTAGTTGCAAGAGGATACACTCAAGTCTATGGAGAAGACTATCTAGAAACTTTTGCACCAGTAGCTAAGCTTCACACCATAAGAATTCTACTCTCCTTAGCAGTCAATTTGGAGTGGAATTTATGGCAAGAATGTTTTTCTTCAAGGAGAATTGGAGGATGAGGTTTATATGAGGCCACCTCCGGGTATGGAAGACTTTGTGAAACCAGGAAACGTCCTTAGATTGAAGAAGACT
The DNA here is from genome assembly GCF_000695525.1 of Brassica oleracea var. oleracea. Lineage (NCBI taxonomy): Eukaryota > Viridiplantae > Streptophyta > Magnoliopsida > Brassicales > Brassicaceae > Brassica > Brassica oleracea. The sequence continues at coordinate 48,031,959 of NC_027750.1, read as the reverse complement.
ATCTATGGATTGAAGCAATCACCAAGAGCTTGGTATCACAAGCTGAGTACAACTCTCAGTGGAAGAGGGTTTGTAAAATCTGAAGCTGATCATATACTCTTCACCCTCACAAACAAGCAAGGAATTGTGGTGATTCTGATTTATGTAGATGATATTATCATCACAGGAAGTGACAAGGAAGGTATCATCTCAACCAAAGCTTTTCTTAAGTCTACTTTTGATATTAAAGATTTGGGTGAGCTAAAGTATTTTCTAGGGATAAAAATATGCCGCTCTAAAGAGTGGCTTTTCTTATCTCAAAGAAAGTACACACTTGATCTTTTAAATGAGGCAGGAAAGCTTGGAGAAATAATAGCTAAGACACCTCTTGAAGAAGGATACAAAGTCTTGCATGAGAGGGAGATTGAAGATAAACCATTTGGAGACTTCAAACTCTATAGGAGAATGGTTGGGAAGCTGATCTATCTAACCATTACAAGACCAGACATCTGCTTTGCTGTGAATCAAGTCAGCCAACATATGCAAGCACCTAAAGTTCATCATTGGAATATGGTGGAAAGGATCATGAGGTATCTGAGAGAAGCTCCGGGTAAAGGCGTATGGATGTGCTACAACAAGAGCACAGAGACTGTGGGATATTGTGATGCAGATTAGGCTGGTGATAGAGAGGACATGAGGTCTACAACAGGCTATTGCACTTTCATTGGAGGCAACTTGGTAACTTGGAAGAGCAAGAAGCAAAAGGTGGTTTCATGTTCAAGTGCTGAAACAGAGTATAGAGCAATGAAGAAGCTCACTAGTGAACTCATTTGGATCAGAAACCTGCTTGGAGATTTGAGCATAGAGACAACAACACCAATCACAATGCATTGTGATAATCAGACGGCTATTCATATAGCATCAAACTCAATATTTCATGAGAGGACAAAGCACATTGAGGTGGATTATCACAATGTTAGACAAGCTGTGGAGCAACTAATCATATTGCCTTGCTACACAAGGAGTGAAGATCAACTTGCTGACATCTTCACCGAAGGAGCAAGCTCCAAAGTTTGTGAGTCCATCCATCCACGGTTAGGACCATAGACATGTCCAGATCATGATCCTCTTGGTCATGAATTGTCTACTCTTTTTTCTTAGTGTGTTTTTGTCCCACTGAGTTTTGCACACTAAGGTTTTAATGAGGGATGTCTTCCTGACTTTCCAAGCTTGACCATTCCTTATGCTCAAGCTTGAGGGGGAGTATTAAGAAGAAGAATCATCCACAACTACCTATCCATGCTTAATCATCCAACAAGCTATCTCCATTGTCACCCATCCACAGAAACGTATCCATTCGACCGTTGGAGACATGCAAATGACTTTGGAAGTTGTTCTTTCTCTCTTTACTCAAGAAGCTTGCATGATGTCTATATTTATTATTATGTCCAGATCTAGATTAGTTTAAATATGTGTTGTAACCAGAATTTACGAAGTTAAGGAATTAAATTCCTCCTCTCTCTCTCTCTCTCTCTCTCTCTCTCTCTCTCTTGCTCTTGAGCTGTTCATCATGGATTCTTATTTTCTTACAAATCTTAGCAGCGCAACTACAAACTTCTGGTGCAACTCAAAACATGGCAGCATATGTATGTGTTGGAACGAAGAAGGAAGAAGCAATGACTTAGTTGTTGGAATGAAGAAAACATGGCCAAAGGAAAAGAGTCATTGCATGATCCAAACCAACTCATCTACCGAAATTCATCAACGGAAATCATTTCCAAGGAAACGTATCCAGGATAATTTATCCACAGTTTTGTCTGTACATTATTTTTTTAGGCAAACTGATTGGAGAATTCCTGAGTACGTGGGGAAAACCTAATATGACTGTTTGGAACCTCGAAAAGTCAAGATAGAAGTTGGAGACAAAGGGAGTTAATTCAAGTTACGATCCAGATCTATCTTTTCTTTATCCTCTTCCTCTCTTTTGTTATGTGTGTTTTGGTTATAAGTAGCCTTTCTTGTAATTGATTTCAAGTAACCTGAAAGTGGGGAGTTCTTTTTTCTTCTTCACCATTCTCTATTCTCGGTTACTTTCAATCTCTTTTAAACTCTCCATAATCATTCATACTCTCTGAAGTGAAAGTTAACCCAGCTAGAGGAATCATCCGTTCCATTGACATAGATCTTAAAATGCTCATCTATAACCTGATCCGTGGGGACACAAATGAGTGGGATGTCTTAGTATCCTTTGTCAGTTATTCCATATTCTTGGGTTGAGTTGAAGCCTAGTCAGACTCTCACACTTGATGGTTACTGCTGAAATATACTAAATCAGAGTGTTTATATAGTGAAGTCGAGGTATGAGATGAGCATAGGTTCTTGTTAGAGAAATTGAAAAAAAAAAATTTGGAGACACCCTCTTAAAACTTGATTTCATCGTTAGAATATCTGCAACTTTACTCCATATTTTATTGCAAAATAGAATGAGAAATTGAGTGATAAAAAAACAAAAAAATATAATTACTCCATAAATTGAATCATTTTTTTATTTTTTTGTTCATACTCCATTTTTGAGTAAATTATGGAGTGGGTATGGAGATTACCTTAGTTCACTTTATATTTTTATGATTTAATTTAATTATCAATGAACTTATCTTAAATTGTTAATATTTTATTTACTAGATATATGAATTTTTTTAACCGATGTATATGCTTTAAGTGGCAAAACATATTTATTTTAGTGAAAATTTAAATTTATTGATTAAAGAAAATGGGGTCATTTACAGGGCAAATATATTTTCCCAAGTTGCGTAACATTATTAACATATGAAATGTGGTGAGTTAGTTGGTTTTGACACCCTATCTTATTCCTTTCTTGAAATCACGATTTTCTAAAACCAAAATCCAGATCGGAACCGCTGTGGAAATATTATATGAGCTGGGTAATCTCAAAAAGTCAAGTCAACCAGATATGGGCATACTTCATTTTGTTCTATATATTACGTCTGTGTGCATGTTATCTAATTAAGTTAATAAGCTCGTTAATGATGGCGGCGCTTCTTCATCTCATTACTATCTTCTCTCTCTTAGCCACAATCCTTCCAATCGCACAAAGTAAATAAGAACATAACCCCCCCCC
>NC_027750.1:47982368-48028402 GCF_000695525.1 Brassica oleracea var. oleracea | reverse complement strand
GCCCCCACAACATTAGTAATTTATTATTAGCTTTTACCAACTTCAATTATTTTTTTAACTCACTTATCTTTATTTGGGTCTGTTGTATCATTAGGTATAAACATCGACTGTGGATCAACGGGGTCCTACGTAGACTCGAACAATGTAACATGGGTCGGAGATAAAGGCTTCGTCACGACCGGCGAGCCCATGAAGATTCCAGACGTCGTTACGAAGCCGCTCAACACCCTCCGGTACTTCTCAACCGGGCAAACCAACTGCTACACCAACATTCCGGTGGCAATACGCCAGAAAACACTCGTGAGGACAAAGTTTTACTACGAGAACTACGATGGTAACTTTTCCCCGCCATCTTTCGACTTGGTGTATGATGGGAAACACCGCGATTCTGTGGAAATCACTGAGTCTTTGCTAAACAACGAGGAGACGTTCTATTACTCGGAGTTGATATTTTCTCCCGGGAATGAGAGTATTAGCGTATGCCTCCTCCGTACGTCTCCATCCGATAACCCTTTTATATCGTCCATTGAGGTTTACAGCTTAGACGTCGGAATGTATGCCGATCTTGGTCCCAGTGAAGGTCTGATTACCGAACAAAGAACTGCTTGCGGTGCCAAAGAGACTATAAGGTATACACAGAGCCTTTAACAAAAACAAAAAATGTTTGGGGTTTCATATATGCCTTTTTTTGGTCAAAGGGTTGCCTATTTTAAAAACATGGAGCTCGAAATTAAATAACTGTATACACCCATATAATCGTATTCTTAAAACATATAATTATTTTAGGCAGGTAAAATTTTAAATAACGTTGTTTTCTAAATTCTAACTAAACTGAAGTCCCCAAAAGTCTATGTTGATCCCAATTTGAAAGAAATATTGGCAAAGGCCCGAAACTTCTTTAAAATACTGACTTAATTTTTTTTTTTTTGACATCAAATACTGACTTAATTATTGTATCTAATTTTGGTTTTTGAAAACTTATTTTAGCTACCCGTTAGATCCTTATGGTAGGCCATGGTACCCGTTAGGCGCCGATGATACACTGACCGATCTAACGACCTCAGCCCCGTCAATAGACATCACAGGGGCGTCGAACAAGCCGCCAGAGGTTGTTATGTCGAAGTCATCGTCATCGTTAGGAGAAAGCATAAAACTCTCTAACTTGGCGCTCCCCTTAACTGGTGTGCCGGTATACTTGGCTCTTTACTTCTCGGAGCCTCAGACTCTAGGTCAGACCCAAAAACGGTCATTCAACGTTTTCTTGGATGAGACCCAAGTGAGTTCGGGTCCCATCAATCCAGTTTTTGGGAAAGCAACTCAAGTTGTTTTAAGAGATGTAGTGGCCACGTCAGTGTCCCAAATAATATTTCAGTCCACTGGTGACTCGGTTTTGCCACCCATCATTAACGGTGTGGAGCTGTTTTCGATAAGTAACAGCCGGAATGGTGGAGGCGGAAGCCAAAGCAGCGTTGGTAATAATGATTCTGGAGGTTAGTTTTTATTTTTAGTTTCAAGTGAAATAATAGTATGCTACAAAAAAAAAACAGTGAAATAAAAGTATCATACTGAACCATAAACCCCCATCACCTTTTGCTTGAAAGATATTAATTTATTTCGTTTGGTATAGTGGTAACTAATAAGGTTCTGGTGGAGTGGCAACATAACTACGAACGTTTTTTTATCTTTAATTCCCCCTTATTTATTAAATCTGACACTATTTTCTAATATGAAACATGATCCACACCACTGATAAAAAAAATCAATTGCGAGCAGTAATCATCCGTAGTTAAGGATTTTACCTGTTTTCATTCGGCAAATAACTCCTCGTTTTAATAATGGTATAATACATGATTTAATTTTAGTACTTTTATACAAACAACTAACTGGACAAGCTTCTATGAATTGATGGCTATAGGTGGGGCAAAAAACAACGGAGGAAAGAACAAGAAAAACAAATTACCACTCATTCTTGGAGTTACGTTCGCCTCTGCGTTTGCAATTCTCTCATCAACGTTTGGAGCTATTTTCTTGAGAAAGCGTCAAAATGCTAAGCCACAGTCCAATACCACACCAACTACGTCCACAGGTATGTCTATATAGTTGATGACTAAAGTGTTACGTACGTAGATATTACTGGATTGAAAAAATTAGTACCGATGACAAGTAATCGTTACTATCTGTATATTTTCAAGGGAATGGAACAGGCACCGGAATGTCACCTCTAGTTGAACAGCAATTTGCTAGTGATACAGACCACTCTTATGTTGTTCAAGATCATCATTGAAATTGGTTCCTAGTTGTCAACGAGCTACATCCATGTGTTTTAATTCTAAGTGTAATTTTAAAATTTGTGATATTTTTTCTTATAAAGAGTATTCTATTAATTGTAATCCGACCAACGTTTGTTATTAAACTCATGTTTTCATCACATTCTCTTTACAGATATGGGCATTATCACTGATTTTACTGATCCAAGATGGTTCTAATATGGAACATGAGAGTTACCGGATAGATCATGATAGTAAAATTAATTGTTATACATGGATTGTCGTTGTACATATGGAAAGGAAGGAATTAGGTAATGCATGCCGGAGTTGGTTAGACGTTTTTTTTTTAATTTATATATATATATATATGTGAGAGTTATTTTTGGGTTCATCCTTAGGAACCCTAGTTCACCAACCAATAGGATTTCGTTATTTTATATTTGATATCTTTCAAAAAAGTAAACAAAATATTGTTAAGTTGTGTTATGTTTTTAAAATAATAAGGTAAAAAATAAATAAAAATAATAGTAGTTACAAAAAAAGAATTTTTTTAAAAATATTTAATAATTTTTAACGTCGTCAGCAAAACACTAAACCCAATTCCTAAACCCTAAACCCTTGGGTAAACCCGAAACCCTTGGATAAATCCTAAACACTAAACATCAAACCCTAAATCCTAAACCCTTGAGTGTTTTAGTGTTTTTGATTTAGAGTTTAGGATTTATCCAAGGGTTTAAGATTTATCCAAAGGTTTAGGGTTTAGCATTTAGGATTTAGGGATTAGGATTTAGGGATTAGGATTTAGGGTTTAGGATTTAATGTATTACTAACGACGTTAAAAATATTTTTTTTTGTAACAACTACTATTTTTATTTTTTATTGTTACCTATTTATTTTAAAAACATAGTATAACTTGACAATATTTTGTTTCTTTTTTTTTAAAAGATATCAAATATGAAATAATATAATTCTATTGGCTAGTGAACCCAAGAATAAGTGTATATATATATATATCTATTTATCATTAATTTTATGAGAAAGTTGGCAGTTACATCTTGTTAAAACATATGGTCATACATATTGCAAAAAGAAAGAGTTTGAAGCAATAAGTAAATAATTTAAAAATTTATTATAAACCCTGATGTCGTTCAAGCTAGGAAGCTGAACAATAAAGTCATCACAGAAGCTTTAGCCATAGCCCACGTCGACCACGCTTTCCATGTCTGTGTCTTCCTCTGCCCTTAATTATATGGAGTTGAAACAAATGTGGTCTAATGAAGTATTCGATTAGAGAGGAAATAAATCAAAACATTTTGTTTCTCTGATCGGGTGGTTATTGTCTTGCGTCTTGCTGCTCACATCACATTAGCGTCAAACCAACGAAGATTACAAATACAATGCGGTCAAGTTGTTGTTGTTTATTTCTTTGTGTGTCAAATAAAACCTCAAATTGTGTACAATAACTGTATCAGTGTCAAAAAGTCAAAACCGAGTTGGCTACATAGTATTGTAATTGAGAATTATTCGATACACTGATTAATTTGCAACTAGCTGATAAAAGAGACTAACTTGCCGGTCACATTAAGTGATCAGAATTAAATAAATCCACGAAATGTTTATTTGATCTGTCAAACAAACTGGGTAGAGGAAACTGAAAACCCTAAAATTGATTACTAAAAGAAACAACAGCAATGCATATTCCTGACATTGTAGGATGAGTTTGAAAATGTCAAGATTAAATGCACATAATGTAGGAATATCCTGTACTTGCCGGTTGTCGAAGAATTTATTATTTCCCAGCTGGAAAATAAAAATGTTAAAGCTATAAAATGTTTTCATGTTCGATTCCAACTTGGTTTTAAGATACTAATAAACAGCTCGATTCTGCAGACGTAACATATATAAAAATGTGCGTGCATAGATGTTGAATAGAGCATTAGTTGAAAATTTTGCTCCCACCATGGCTTCTGATTCGCTTTTTCTTCTCTTTTTTCTTTCCACCATAACCCTCTCTCAAGAGTAAGTAAACTATCTATTAATTTGTAACTAATCTCTTGTTGTAAATAGTTTTTTTCAATCATACATATTGTAAGTTCTTTCTTAGAACCCAACCAGGTTGGTTTAGTGCACCAAAGTCTTGGATCTAGTCGTTAATTTGAACACCTTGGTCTGGATCAATCCACATGATTAAAGGGTCATTTTCATGTTTTATTTTCGTCGACTTGTGTTTAGTCTTTTGTATATGATGCGGTTTCCCATAAACGTTTGCAAAATTTTGTTATCAACGTTTACAAAATTTTGTTATCATATGGTCACAAAGATCTATATAGCGACCGTGTGAAATTTTCCTAAACCCCCATCACACATGAAGCGTGAAACAAATGTCTTAGTCACGTTTTTTTCAGAAAACTTCTTACTGGAGATTATTTTATGCTAGGTTCTAAATTTACGTTATCTAGAACAGAAATTTCAAGGCAACAACTTATTTCAAAAAGAATAATTGTTATATAGATTAATAGTCTTAGATTATACAATGAATACAATGGGGGCTTATTATGGAATTACACAATGTTTTTAGTTACGTTGTTATATCACATATATAGCACAAAATTATTTGCCTCAAAGTTGGATGCATAAATCTATTTTTAGCTATGATTCACATCATAGTCATCATCATCATCATGACACCATAATGATTCATGCATGCATGATCAATTTCAGGTGTAAACATAGACTGCGGAACGTCATTATCGGGCGTAGATGCCAACAACATAAAATGGGTCGGGGACAAAGACTTCATCACATCCGGAGAATCGGCCACGGTTGCTTCCACCACCGTCAAGAAAGCCCTCACCACACTCAGGTACTTCCCCACCGGCGAATCCAACTGCTATAAAATTCCGGTAACAAAAGGCGGAAAAGTCCTAGTGCGAACGATGTTTTACTAAGGAAACTATGACGGGAAGTCTTCATCCCCAACCTTCAGCGTAGTTTTTGAAGGGAAACACCGAGGCACCGTGTCAATATCTTCAGCATTCGCACCGTACACTTTGGAGCTGATATATGCTCCGGCCAGCGGAGAGACAAACGTATGTTTTGTGCGTACCTCTTCGTCATCAAGCCCATTTGTATCATCCATTGAAGTTGTTGACTTGGCCGCTGGCATGTATGACGGACTGGGTCCCGGTGAAGGTTTATCTTACCAACAACGAATTGCGTATGGCACAATAGAAACTATAAGGTAATTAACATTGTCATATAAGTAACATAAATACCAAAAGTAACATAATATTGAATTTCGTTGGCAATGAGTAAATTGGCATATATCTTCTAGTTATAAACTTTACTTTTTATGATTTTTATTTAGAATTCCAAAAAATTACCTTTCAATTATATTTTCTTTTAGTAATGTGTTCATGACTAAAATGTGTTTTATTTCAAATGAAATGATAACATCCTCCGTTTTAATCTCAAAAAGTTTGTAAATTATAAGGCCATCCGTAATAGAAATCTCTTATATGAATCTCTAAAAGATAATAATTAATTAAAAAGTTTCTCAAAAGCTTAAGAGACTCATGTCAAAATCTTTCAAACATGTATCTCTTAAACTTTTGAAAATTCTCTAATTTAATTTTTGATGAGAAACTTATGGTGAGAGACTCCCGTTACAAATTCTCTAAATGTAAATGGAAGAAATTGCAAAACAAATGTTGATAAGAAAACGAAAATTTTGAAAATTTGATTTTTAAAAGTACCTAAAATCAAACATATACACCATATTTAACAACGATCAAACCAACATAAAATATGTAAAGTGCCCCGGATTAAACCAATACTTACAAGTTAATTAGGTGATTTTTCGGTGTTCATGCATGAGAGTAAACATTTACAAAATAAATATATTATAATACTTATAAATATTTCCTTTTGTTTATTGATAAGTCTTAAGGAATTTTGTAATTTGTTTGTATGATAAATACAAAAAAATTTTATTTTTCATCTTAATTAGATATATAATTTCAAATACAATATTTGTATTGTTTAAGTATTCATTTTGATTTCTTGTGTTGCATTTATTTCTTTAAATTGGCGATTATTCTTATTAGTTAGGGTAATACTTTCTTATTGATATATCTTGTTTAAAAACTAAATTTATTAAATCAGATATGCATTAATAAACATAACTTATAATATTTTAAAATTCATGCACATACATGAGTATATAATAGATAAATCATAATAATCGGTTGATTTAATGTTCATATTTTGATTGGTTTCATTATTTATCTTGGGTATATTGGGCTATAACAATTTGTTTTTGAAATAAATCATAATGTTTTGGTTATAGTTAGACTAAAATAAGAATAATCTTGTTAATCAGATTTTTTTTAGGTTTTCCTTTGATTGATAAATATATTTATGTATAATTTTATATATGTTGTTTTCGATAAAATGGAGTAGAAGTCTATATTTTAAAATTTATTGATATTTATTTTTGTTTATGATTTTTGGAAAAAATATAAATAAAAATAAAAATAAATTTTGTTTTATATAATCTATATTTTTATATTTTATAAATATTTAGTTGTATTATTTATGTGCTATTGTTAAAAATGAAATTTAAGTTAAAAGTTAATTAAAATTTAATTTAAAAGGAAATAAAATAATTATCTCTGATGGTATTTAGGTATAATTTTTAGTTCATTAAGATATCTATGTAATTATTTTTTGTAAAATATATAGTATTAGATGATCTGTTTATGTTTTAAAATCATTTTCTTATTAAGATTTGATAAAATATTATAATTTTATAAAAAAGAATGTATAAATTAGTTAAATTTTTAATTTGTTTTGTGATGTCGAGGTTTATATATATAAGGAAATATTTTTAAAATATTTTTAAAATATTTTTTATTTATGTTTTTTGGGAAAAGATAAAAGCAAGTAAAATTTAAAGTCGTTTGCATATAAAAATCTATAAGTATATATTTTATAAATTTTCCTTTTTCTTTTGTTCTGTACTGTTCCAAAAAGGAAAATTTAGTTAAAATATTATTTAATTTGTATTTAGAAAAAAGAATTAAAAATAGTTGTTATTAATGGTAATATTTTATTTTCAGCTCATTAAAGATATATATGTAATCAACCATTCTAAGAATTAACGAGAAACCGACACATAGGAATTAGATTCTTGGGTTTTGGTTTTTTATTTTTTAAACTCCGAAGATTGCATTAAAATAGTCAAAGAGACCAACGAAACAAAACGTAACATTGAAACAAAACGTACCAACTGAGACAAAACAGCCCTAGCACAAATCATAGAAAGGAAAAACAGCATTTGCTCAAAAACAGAGCCAACCTCCAATACCTACGCTCTGATAACTTTTTCTTTTCATTTTTTAGATCGGATCTTTACGGTAGGTTCTGGCTTCCTCCCGAGCTAAACATATTATTGACAGGAGTACCATCCTCGGCTGCATCTATCGATACCTCTGATGCATCAAACAAGCCGCCTGTGTCCATTCTCCGTAACTCTTGGAGCGGGGATAGCTTAGCACTAGTCGACCCCACTCTTCCAACGGGAGGAGTTCCTGTTTACTTGGCTATGTATTTCTCGGAGCCTATCCAGATGAGTGTACGATCGTTCAACATTTTATTTGGCACTAAGAAAGTCGGCACGGGTGCAGTTGTGCCAGTGTATGGAAAAGCTACCCAAGTGGTAGTCAGAGACGTCCTGGCCAGCTCGAGCTCCCAGCTAGTGTTCCAGTCCACAACTGGTGCGCTTTTACCGCCCATGATTAATGCGTTGGAGCTTTATGTGATAAGTTCTGGTAAAAGCGGAGAAGGAAGCGAAAATGGAGGTGGAAGCGGATCAGGAACAGGTGGTGGTGGTGGAGGAGGCGGATCTGGGAGCGACGGACCTGGAGGTTTTTAAATGCATTTTTCAGTGAGTAGTCTTGGTTTCGGACTAAAATCCCTAATTCCCAAAAATGCATAAACTTTATAGTTGCATACGTAATTTAATATATATATTTTTTAACTTTTGTGTTAAGGCTCTGGTGGGACTGGAAAAGGACAAGCGGGAGGAAGCAATGAAGGGAGCTCAGGTTGATTTTTCGACTTTTCTTTCCATTCTAGTTTGCGATATTGATGAGAAAACTAACCCATATATACAGGAGATATCTTTATGCGTTATAGATCATAGATGAAGAAATGCAAGTAAAAAGCAGTACATTTTGATATCGATGTAGGTGGGTCAACCAATGAAGCAAAGAAAACTAAACTGCCAATTATAGTCGGTGCGGTATCCGCGGTAGTGTTTGTTATTATCGTATAAGCTATCGTTGCTATTGTCTTGGCAAATCGTCGCAAATCAAGGCTGCAAGGACTGGCATTGCCAACGTCCACAGGTAGACATTGGTCTCTTGATATGTTTGGTAGAATTTGTACTGTATACAAAGAGTTTGATCTCTTTGTTTTACATATACTACATAATATGATTGTTTTAAATGTTTTGATGATAGTTGCTCAAACGGGGACTGGAGCATCCCCATTTGGACAAAAGACAGGGAACGAAGCTAACCAGTCTACAAATGAGGCAGACATGGGAGATATCGACGACCTGATTGGAGTAAATCACTCGTATGTAACGCAACAACATTGAACATCATATGATTTCAATGTTTTTACCTTCAATTGTATGTCTTTCCAATAACTTTTCATTTTCTTTCTAAATTTGTGAGTTCTTTTTGTTCTTTACGGTGTTCATGTCGTACGTGTCGTTAATCACATTCAATTATTTATTCTTGTTGGGACATTAAAAAGAGACATTTACGTATAAAATATTTTATTACACACACACATATATATATATATATTTATCATATGTGATTTACATCAATATGCTTTTTATTATCTAATCAGCAATTTTATAAAATGCATTTAAATTAGTAATTAGATGATGCAGATGCTCTCTATCTAGAGCATTTATATTTAGAAATTATAAAATCTTTACAGTAACTTAATATAATTTATTTGTATTATCTAATAATATCACGATGACAAAAAAAAATATCACAAAAATAAATTTATATCTAAAACTATATTATTTTAAAAATATTAAAAAATCTTTTTTAAAAAAATTGTTTAAAAAATAAAAATTAATTCATTAGACAAAATTAATTTTTATAAAATATAATTAATTATATATATTTAATTATTATCAATAAAAATTGATATACAGATATATCATATATATTATAATAATATATCTATATTATTCATAAATAAGCAAATTATATAGGGATAATTTGAAAAATACCTTATTTGTGATTTGTAATTTGAAAAATACACTTGTTTTTTTTTTTTTTTGAAAACTAGACTTTGTTACATGTAATAAAACGTTTTTATCCTTGTTTTAATTAGTAATTTTTTATAATCATACTATTAATTTAGGAAGTATATAACTAAAAATTAAACTTGGAAAATATTATTATCTGTGTTTTGTGGTAAATAAACTTGAAATTAAAAAAAAACTCTCCGTGTTGTTCATTCTTGATATCTTTACGGCATTGAAGGATGAATGGGTTGAACCACACACATTTTTTAAGAACAGTGAAAAAGTATGTTAAGAAATTATAACTGCTAGATTTATTACGTGCTCTAGATTTACAAAGATCATAAAACATCATTTCTTCTCTAGAATCTAGTCAAAGAAGAAAAATACTGTAAATAACAAATTGTAGTAGTTGATAAAAAAAAACAAATTGTAGTAGAAAAAGAAAATATACATCAATGCACCATTTGCTTCTTATATTTCCTCTCTGGTTCCATTTCTTTCGTTGTTATATTTTATTTTTGAAAATAGTAAATTAAATGTTATATAATATAAACATTAAATTTGGTCAATTTAGTCATTGCAGAATAAGTGTAGTTTTCAAAGAAATAAAAAGATAGTGTAGTTTTCAAAATATAATCTCATGTAAAAGTATTTTTCCAAATTTTTCCAATTATATATTATAATACTAATTTTATATATGAATCATTAACTGCTTTACCAATCAATATATTAATTACATTTATAAGAGCTTGCTATTGTAGCATACTGATTCTATAACATGTTGCTAATGCTTTGTCATCAACTCTACTAATCAAACTTGTTAAACAGCTGATAGAAATAGAGACCAACAATAGCTAATTTTTTTCATTTTTTTTTTCAAAATCGCTGCAGGGGAAATGAATATTAATTAGATGTGTGGTTTTCTAATTTGGACCATTATATGTTTATCTTTTCTTATTTGAAATACAAATGAATATGTTTTCTAAAAAAATCTAACAAAATCTTTTTAAAATGATTTCTGAAGTTATTTAATTTAAATTATTATATAACAATATCAGTATAAATTGAATTTCTTTTATTTATACACGAAAATTAATATAAAAATGAATATTGAGAAATTTTCATGTTTACCACTTTTTTGGTACCAATTCTTATTTGACTGAACTTAAATATATATCAGAATATTATACAAAACTTAAACATGAATATTAAAATATTAATTTAAAGATTTAGTTAATATATTATCGATTATGGGTATCACACTACAAAATTTAAATATGATTTTGACATGTAGACCGACAGCTTTCATTTAATTTGTTAAACCCAATTGTAAGCATATTACTGTATCTTTTCAAACATTCATCCACCATACATAACATAAAATATAAAATTAGTAATTCAACCGGTCATTACATTTTCTAATATAAAAAAAAAACCGAAAACATAATAATCCACAGGAGATAACATTTAGAAAATGATGAATCTGATAAGTTTCATATCAGACATTCGTCTGTAATGGATGTTAATGAAAAAGATGATACAAACCTCTCAATCTTTTTTTATAGAACCAACCCTTCATATGGTCTATATAATCCTAGATTAAAAGACTGGTTTATTCAATATTTGAACTAAAATTAACGGTTCCTATGTGGGGAAATCAAAATTTAAAATCAAATCTTTTTAAGAATCTATATCAAAATAATCGTAAGATCAATTGCTTTCTATATTGGGGCTTTTGCTAAAAACAACCTAAATATTGATTCTAACCATAAAAGTAAACCTCATATTCAATCAAATGCAAAATCAACCTAAAAGAGTAGTAAAAGTGCTATATAACCCTTATGACCAAACAAAAAACCAAAAAGTTATTTTACAATTCTGTCATTCGTAAGTCTACACGTAAAAATGAAAGTCTACATATTTGTAGACGTCAATACAACTCTACATCGTAATTTGAACTTATAAATTAATTTTATAAATGTAGAAAAATAATTTTTGTGAAACTTTGAACTAATCATTAATATAAGGTTTAATATGAAGTTTAGAAATGAAAATTTTATATAACTGAAAATTTTAAAAGAATATATATTGATTTGGTACATGTGTTAGACAATGTTTATGGTTTAGAACAAAAGATTGTAGCATGTTATGTCTTTTAAGGTTAGATTCTTAGGGTTAGATTTTAGATTGATATTTTTTTTGTTTTATTGATTAGAATTTGTATATTAGTATTAGTAGTTTATATTTGGTATACGTGGATATTTGATACAATAATTGATACTCTTTTGATTATCAAGCAAACATTCAGGGTTTGAGTTTTGTAGTTTAGGGTTTTGTAGAATTACAATTTAGTCTACTGTAATTAGTGTTTAAAAAAATTATCATTCTTTTAAAGTTTAAAATATGAAATTGTATATTTTAAATATTAAAAAATAAAGAAAGAAATTTATTAATTCATATATAAATTGCTAAAACAATAAAGGAAGTAGGAAAATTAAAATATATGTAGACTGATAAAGAAGTCTACTCTTAACGAATTTAACATAACCGGATGTAACCAACAAATTCTTACCGGTGCAGACTAATAAAGAAATCTACTCCCACCAAATTTAACCTGGCCAGATTTAACCAAATTAATTTTAACCAAATTTAATTTTAGTAAATTTCAAAAGAAGTCTGCAGTGTCGTAAATTTCAATCTAGTTACAACTTTTGTCTCCCTATATAAATGAAATTTACATAATTTCTCTCTAAAATTGCTGCAAAAGTTTCTAAAACTCTCTCTCACTTCTCTCTAACACTCTCTCCCTTCTCTCTAAAACTCTCTCATTTCTCTCTTTTTTCACTAAAACTCTCTCGTGTCTTTCTCACAATATTATCTTGTTATTTTAGGTATTATGATTTATGGTTTTCATCTTCTCCTTTAAAAATGTAAGTTTTAGATCTATAAATTTTAAATGTGTGTTTTTATGCTATGTCTTTCTCACAATATTATCTTGATTTTGTAGGTATTATCATTCATGGTTTTCATCTTCTCTAAAAGTATAAGTCTTTGATCTATAGATTTTAAATTTGTATTTTTATTCACAACATTATCTTGTTTTAATAGGTACAATCATTCATGGTTTTCATCTTTTACTATAAAAATATAAGTTTTAAATCTATAGATTTTAAATGTGTATTTATATGTTCGTATTCAAATAAAGTTATAGATTCAAAATCTGTGCATTTACTTTGCTACTATTTTATTTTACAAATTATATTTTTGAAGCATTTTCAGATTTAAAACTATTTTTCATATTTCAAAATGTACAAATTTTTTCAAATCTGAAAATTATTAGATAATGTAGAATTCTAATGAAGTCTACTTATAAGCTAATCCAGTAGACTTCCAAAAAGTATACTAAACCGCTAATTTTAAGCAGACTTAATTGAAAGTCTACAAAAATATGACTTCAATTTTTTTTTTCCTATGTTTTATTAATACTTATATCTTATTTTGCAAGTATTTTCTTTCATGGTTGTTATTTCTCCATACAAAAATATAATATTTACATCTATGGATTTTAAATATGTGTTTTTGTATTTATATTTAAATAAAATTACATATTCAAACTTTATGTCTTTAATTTACTACTATTTTGTCTTATATATTCTATTTTCTAAACTTTTTTTAGATCTAAACTTATTTTCATATTTTTTTATGTATATATTTTCCAGATCTAAAAATTTTCTCAGAGAGTCTACTTAAAAGTCAAGACTAAAATACTTCAACTAAAGTCTACTAAACCATAATTTTTAAATAGACTTAATAAAAAGTCTAGTAAAATATGATTTAATTTTTTGTCTTATGTTTTTCTCATAACTTTATCTTACTTTGCAAGTACTCTTTTCCAATACTTCATTTGAGGCATCAAGATTATGAAAAATCAAACACGCTCACGAATATTTTTCAAATAAATTGCTTTGTAATAATTTCTCATAATAAAATATTCATTTGTAGATAATTATAATGCATAATTATGAACATTGTATTATTTTTTAGTTGTATTTCACTTGTATGATATTATTAATTTTTGTTAGCTATCAACTTTTTTCACAAGATACTCTAATCAACCAAACAATTAAAACCTTCATAAGCTAAAATAATAACTAACACACACAAAATTTTGCAAAAAGTCTCAAGTGTATACTTCAAACAACAAAACGCAGACGAAGACTACTAACACACTATAATATAATTAAATCGTGAAAATATTATGACTAATACACAAATGTACTCTTAATAGTATTTACGACGTAGACTTTAACAGCATACTACATTTATAGACTTACAAAGATGTCTATACTTATTATTTAACGTATAGTCAAATCAAAAATTTGTAGTCTATTTGGCATTGTCTTGATACACAAAGGCGTACAATATGCGTCTTACATAACTCGATCAAGTTTCGTACTTGTCGATCATTTGTGACATGCATAGGAGGAGTATCATGATCCATTTGCTCTAAAATTATGTATGGTAAGGAATACGTTAGCTTCACCATCTCGGTTTTCTTGTCGAGATCATAATATTCTTGTGTCATGTCAACAAGTTCACCACGTGTACAACCATCATGCACAAGTTCACCATGTGTACAAAATAAGCGAATAAAAATTGCATGTTTGATAATATTACAAAGTAGATTTACAAAGACGTCTACACTTATTAGCTAACTAGATATTGAAACCAAAATGTTGATAATTTCATAATTATAAAAGATTATCTTTTCAAAATAGTTCAAGACCATTAGGATTAACTAATACACACTGTCAAACAAAAAAATCTTGAAAATACATTACGAATAATACACAAATCCACTTTTTTATAGATTTTTCTACATAGCCTTTATATTCCGTCTACACACTAATAGACTTCCTTTTCAGTTTACGTTTGTAGACTGTCAAGTAGGTATATAATTTGGGTTAGTTTTTGCAATTGAAAAATCCACGGGTTGGTATTTGTATTTAAAAAAAAAAAGTTGTGATTTTATACGTGTAGACTTTCTTTGCAGTCTACAATTTGAAAAGGTTAGTATTTGCAATTGGCCATCATTCAACCAGGATTTGACTTTTAAAAGTAGACTTCATTTACAGTCTACATTTTTTAATTTTTTAGAACAAATTAGTTTTGCAATTGACCAAGTTTGACTTTCTACAAATAGACTGAGATGAACGTCTACAGAAGTGTAGATTTCAACTGAAGTCTACGCCCAAATTCGACAGGTTAGTTTTGCATTTGACCAAAATAAAATAAAAGACTATATATGAAGTGTACACTATTTTTTTTTATTTGGTCAACTTTATAACACTTTAGTTAAATACAAAACTAACTTATTCAACGCAGTCAAAGTTTTGGTCAAAGTTGTCCTTTTGTAGACTTCCCTACCAGTCTAAATAATGTAAACTTCCGGTGAAGTCTATTATGAAAAGTCAAAAGTTGCCCAAAGTTCGGTCAATTGCAAAAACTAACCTCTTTACGTAGACTTCTTTGTAAGTCTACATACTTTTTTGTTTTTGTTTTCAAAGGTTAAGATGCAGACTTCTAGGGAAGTCTACTATACAAAAAAAAATTATTTTGGTCAATTGCAAAAGTAACATGTGTGTTGAAAAGTAGACTGCATCATAAGTCTACACATAAGCGTAGACATACAAAACAATATACTATCGCGTTAAAGATTTGAAAAATGACGAAAATCCAGTAAATAGTTACATTTTCCGGTGTAAAGCTCGTTTCCACTATTTACCACCGTCCAAGCTCAAAATATGACCAAAAAGAACCACATTTTTCGACTCACAACTAAATAAACTCGAAAATATGAAAGTTTAGATTATAAAAATGGAAGTTATGAGAGTTTTTTAGATGAAAATGGGGAGGAAATGAGAGAAAATGAAGATTTGTTAGTTTACAAAGAGAAAAAGTGGTTACAAATTGAATTCTTGAGCTTTTAGGAGCTCAAAAATGGTGGTTCATGGTGGTTGGAAAATTGATGATAATGACATTGTTGTAAATAAGAAAAAATATTTAAGGTGTAATAGGTTTTTTTCATTTTCGAAATAATTTAATAATTAATTAATAACTACACTTTTGTAAATAATTCAAAAACATAAAGCTGATTTGGAACTTTCAAAGGGGAATAGTAATGACATAAAAAAATGTTAGTTTTGGGGTTGACTCCAAATTGTAGGTTGATTTTGAAAAAAACCCTTCTATATTTGAGAGGAAAATAATCATCAAATCGTCTATAATGATTATATTGCTTCTAAACAATACAAACAAACTGAATAATAATTACGTAAATTAAATGTAATATATTTTGAACGCCTACATCACGAAATATCTTTAACAAATTGTTTACTATTTAAATATTCTAAGAATATACCACAATAATATCTATCCTACTAACTGAAATTATAAAAGAAAAATCAACAAATTAAATTTTATCTAGATAGCACCATTTATTCATAAAATCTAAAATGAAACTATATATGCACCTTCAACTAAAGCTACAAAATATCATATTGTCACATTCACACCAGTCAAAAAAATTATCATAACATTTAGATTTTTAGATTTTTTTTTCAAATAACATGGAATAACACCTATTATAGAATTAGCGAGTAACAACAAAATATTTACAACTTAAATATAAATTTTGAAAAATAAATATTTTATATAAAATGATAAATAATTTGTACGGATGCACAGATCAAGATTTAGTTTATATTACCACTAGAATAACAATATTTCAGTAATAGCTCGATATTAGTAATGACTAATTATATATATAGTCCTATATAATATATAACTAGATTCTGACCCGCGTTAAAAGTGTTAGAAGTTTTTTTACAATTTCAATAAATTTAAATTTGATTCAGTATATAATGTATGGCTTATAGTTTGGTTACGTGTTTGTTTGTTTAGTAAATCTTATTTTTTATATATATAAATAGGGCCCATATAAATATGGGTAGAATGAATGTGTTCCAGTATTTGTCAAAAACATAATTTAAACATTTCATGCTAATAATCTTGAATATTTTGAAACGGCATCTAATTCTATATGCTAGCAATAGATCATTATTAGGATTTTTGTTTGATTAGTTTTATGTTTGATAAATTCTTAATAGGGAAAGAACAAAGAGAACTACATAATATAAATATTGACCATAATTTGCGGCTATTATAACTTTTAGTAACAATATATGGATTATATGTTGGGTTAGAAATAACATGTGATGGTAATTAAATTAATTACATACATGATAGAGTATAATACTATTCATTACAATATAGGAAATTCACAATTAACTGATTTAGTTTAGTTGCTCTAATTATTTGACAATTTATATGTACCAAAAATAGACAATAGCTTAGTTAAACCAATTCTTTATAGCACCGGTTATTAATTACCAACACATATTAAAATCTTGATAATACGTAGCAGTATTATACTGTATAAGAGTTTATTTTTTATGTTTATGTTATTCGTAAGTTGTCTAAAATGATGTATTCATAATTCCTATTAGATGATGATTTAGTGGGAAATGCAAAAAGACATAACACATGATGAAATGATTTCAGATATACTATATTGTATTGTGTATGTCGTATTTAGAGATAGATGTTTTGTATGTTGTAATTAAATGTCACTGGGTAAAAGTATCGGTTATGTTTATTGATTTCCGAATAATTGGTAAGCAAAATGAATTAGTGTAACAGAATATTCAGATTTATAAATTTAATATCTAATCTAATCTATTAATGGAAAAGTATACAAGTCCAAAATTTAAATGACAACCTTTTATAATTAGATAAAAATAGAACTCTAAATCAATTGATTATATGTCAAAATTAAATTTATTTGTTAAAAATATCGGTTATGTTTATTGATTCTCGAATAATTTGTAAGAAAAATGAGTTAGTGTAACAGAATATTCAGATTTATATATTTAATATCCAATATATTATTAATGAAAAAGTGTATAGGTCCAAAATTTAAATGACAACCTTTTATCTGTAGATAAAAATAGGATTATAAATTAATATGTTAGATATTTAATTAGTATATTAATACTTCAGAAAATATAAGATAATTAAATGAATATCAAATACCAATTTTTGATTGTTACTAACTAAATATTCGAATATAATATAATGACTATATTTATATATAATATAAATTTGAAGTAGTATAATATAATTAGTTAGTATATAATACTTGGTATCCTAATAATTTTGAGCAGATGTAGGTTAGTTAAATCAATATCAAAACAGTAAATAGGTTTTTACAATTTCTTTTTTTTTTATAAAGGACTTGAGGTTGTTTCAATTTCAAATTTTTGAACTTTAATTTTATTTTTATATTCCAAATAACTTCATTAGTAAATACATTAGGAATATTTAAAAAATATATAATCAAAATTGGTTTAAATATATTATAATATTTTCGTTTATATATATATTATTATATACTTTATATGACATATGCATGATTTAGTATCAGATTATAAATTTTCACTATAATATATGAAAACATGATTCTTATTAATACAAATCTGACATAGTATAGGAATACGACAGCAAAATTATACGTTAATGTTTTTCCAGAAAAAATATACATTAATTGAATACGTAAATATGTGCTTACTCATGTTCAAAAAATATATGCATACCTACACATAGAAGAAGCCGTGCATATCATTCATTGTCAATGAAGATATGCTATGTGCATAGTTTTAATTAATGGCCCACTATAGTATGTGATAACCTACTATTGTGAAAATTGGTTTACATTAATCGTGAGCAATATTTGGTATTAAGTGGATATCATGTTAACTTAGAATATTAAAAATTTTAGAATAAAAATAGCCAGTGGGTTGACGAATCACAAATATAAAAGTATGGAACCGGTTTAGTCTTTCAATTATTAATCAGTTTTTATTTAGAAAAATATATTGAGTTATCAATCAGTTTGAATTATTTATAATGCTTCAAATATTATTACATCTCTTGTTGGACCATTTTAAATTTAATTGAAAACTTCCAAAGTGGATAAAAAATATGACCCTAAATTAATATATTAGATTTATCAAGTGAAATGAAGAATAATTTTTTCATATATTTGGCAAAATTAAATTATCACTACAGAATTCATCAAATTGCTACTTCTTTTCTATATCTTTTTTTTTTCTAACTTAGATAATGCTGTATTTTGTTTTGATTATCAAATACTCTGCATGCTAAGCACGTACATGAAAGTGGGATCAATCATTGGAAATTAATTAATACACACTGATTTGAAAATGAATAGATCCTCTAATCTGGGTAAACAACAAAATTCGAAATTTACGGGCACAAATTTTGCATTTTTTTGCCCTCTTGGGTCTTAATTGATTTTTTTTTTTCTATTCAAATTTTCCATCTTCAGAGGAGAGATCATCTATACTATTAAAACATGTTACACTTCGGATTTTTTACTCTAATTTCTCCTAGTGATTAGCCTTGCCGTCTCTTTCATTAAGAGCAACTAGATTTTGAATCCGCGCGTCCGCGCGGATATATGTTCAAACTTAATAGATAATAAACATTGATGTTACTGTTTCATATTTTTTTTGAGTTTTTAGATTGTTGTAAACCCAAAAGAAAGCTCGGTTAATTTTATTACCAAAATTAAACCCAACATGAAAAAGTAATTGTTTCTAAATTTGTTGTTGATTGTTTATATCGCGATGAGATATTAGACAAATCAAAACGATTTATTATATAAGATATTTGTCAATTAGTAATATTTAACTACATTATCCTATTTATAATGTAATTATATATTTATGTAAATTTATAATTCAAAATTTTCAAAATAAAACATCTTATGTAAATTATAAATAGATGAGATGATATATAAACCATATGTATTATATTAACACCATGACAAATAAAAAAATAACTATTTGGTAATTAATTTGTTAAAATGAGCCAAAACTTAATTACAATGTTAAAACTTTATTTTTATCACAATATATGTGGATTAGGCTATAATTATATTTTAATGGACCAAGCCCATAAAATACTAAACAAGTTAGTCCGGTTAAATGATATGATTTTAAACGTGATTTTCAAGATAAGAAACCTAAAAAATCTTGTGCTAGTTATGTGAATGATTTGATATCGTGATTGTTACAAAGATTTGCTAAAATATAGGAATAAATTTAGGAAGGTCATTCTTTTAGGAAATTAATAAATGGTTAGTTTTAATTTTAAACAGAATAATTTCTACGGATATTATCTTATTGTTTTGATGTTGAATTTTTTAATTTGTATAAAACATGATATACATTATGATCGAAAGAATACAATTTTCAAGCTTTCTTAATCAATTACATGGATTTTTTTCTATCTAATATAAGTGTTTTGATTCTCCCGACTGAGAAAACATGTGGTGTTATTAAGATGAAGATGCAATGTAATACAGGAAGAAGGTACAATCACAATTTAATACAATGTTTTATCAATGGTTTTCTTAGCATAGGTAGGAAACAGCTCATCTAATTTGATGATTTTTAATGGTTTGGTTTAGTATCGGTTTCTAATTGTATGGCTTAGTAATAAGGCAAAACACTGTGTTTTATTAATTTTATAGAACTATATGTGGACAACGGAAGGTGAATTGGTTTAGTAGTTTTCAAGTTTATTAATTAGGCAAGTCATGTATTTAATTAAAAGTCAAAACTCTGTGTTTAATATCAGTGGCATAAGAAAGTAATTATTGAGCAAAACTAATGGTTAAGTACAAAATGTACTTCCCTTTTAATAGATTAGATTAAGACCTTCCGCGCAGTTTGATACTGCATTTTTTCACTTAAACCATTTTAATGGTTTGGCATTAAACTGCGTTTTCTTAATTCTATTCCGGTCTGCGATTATTTCTCTGTTTGATATTGTGTTGTTTTCCTTGACATATTTCAATTTTTTGGTTTTAAACCGCGTTTTACTAATTCAAATCTGATATACGATTATTTCCTGTTTGATACTGTGGCATTTTCTTTCAAACATTTTAATTTTTGGTTTTAAACCGCGTTTTACTAATTCAAATCCGGTCTACGCTTTTTTGGTCACTAATGTCAAATTTCAAAACGGTTAGGGTTCCAAGCCCTAAAATAAAATTACATGACGTCGATTGAAATCACATAACCTAAATGCTGAACCCTCTTTCTGAATATATTATTCGATCGAATTTATAAACAATGAAATGTTACTAACTTAATTGCATTACAAATTTTAAATACGTAAATCAAGTCATTTCTTTCATTTAATCCCGTGATCTGAACATTTAGGGCTTAGAAACGAAGTCTTTTTTTCCATGAATCTCTAAATTTTAACATTTTCTAATAGATAAGAACACAGCCCCTAGTCTGTTTACATAATCGCTATAAAATATGTTAGTAACTATAATAGGCAGAACAAAATATGACATTTCGCTGAAGATGTCTCATCAAGCAATCGTGCCTGTGAGGCATTAAACTATTTTTCATTCATTAAAACTTGTCATGTGATTTAATTTATTTATTTTTTTGACAAAAGATTTAATTTATTTACTTAGCAGGAAACGGTTTGGAATAGAGTAGTATGTTTTGTGAGATCGTCTGCCACTTCACTTGCTACTTCACTGGTGGAAATAGGGGTTCAAAAGGTGATGCAATGATTGCCATTAGGCAAGTCTTAACGTCAGACGAAGAAGAACGTGGTTTTCAAAGAGATTTTCTCGAATTTGTGATTTGTCAAGTTTGTAGTTTTTATGTTAGTTGTAAAACGAAAATAAATTTACCCACATTTGTTTAATAATATTTTTCAAATGTGGAATTTTGTTTTCAATTTTTTTTAAACAAATTTTAGTTATTTTTTAAAAATAATATCAGTATTTAATTATATCATAAATATTTAGAAAAACATGTTATGTGTTATATTTTTTATTATTTTTAATATATTTAATTAGTTGATATTTTTTTTTTAGAATTATCTTTTACCAGATTTTTCTATTAAATGTAACAGCGTAAAGCCTATTGTTTGGGCTTTCTCATTGGAATATACCAACATATTATGACCTAAATAAACTAGGCAAATATCAAGAGTCTCTCTATTAGTGAACTCAGACGTTTTAAGTCTCGAAAGTTTTTTTATATGAGTCTTCTTTGATATATTTCCTACGAACTCTAATATATCTCTCATTTTTTTTTTGTCAACATACTTTTCATTAATTTTAAAAAGATCAGTACAACTTGGATTAAAGACCACATACATATTTTTATAATAAACAAAAAGAAAGTGAAGTCCACATGTAGGAATCCTGTGGTCTGGAGAGAGAAATCTGGAAGCCTGCATTGCTTTGTCGTCGCCAATTCCGATCACTTGAAGCTCTTCTTCTCCGGCGAAATACCAACCATAGATTTAAGATATTTGCCACAAAAGCTTCTAGATTTAGTTTCCAATGATGTACCGAGCATTCTCTCCTCGCTAAAGGTAACCGAAAGAGCTTGGACAAACATTAGATTTCACTGGTGATTAAGTCCTCCATCGATTGGCACACCGTACTATTCAGAAACTCATCAAAACACGACGAAAGTTTTTGCATCAACATACGATGCTCCAAGCAACGGCGTCATCTCGAACCTTCCTTTAAGGAGAGCCTAACTCCATAGCGCATCTTTATGGCAGAGATAGATTTACACCCACTTGAAGTGAAGGATCAAGCAGGCGATATACATCTACGCATCACAGTCTTTCGGAGTTATGATTAAGAGCAGAGCAAGGAGATAAGAAACAAGTAACTAAAAAAGAGACGTCCGATAACCGGAATTTACAATCGGACAAAACCGAAGAGAGATCCGAACTAAATCGGAGTTAACAAAAAAACAAAAGGGGTGGCGACCGGTGGCGAAGTTGCTCACCGGCCACCGAAACACGATTTAAGTTACCTAATCCTTTTATTATATCTAAGCCTTACCATATCTTATCATGTGATTACAACTATAGATTAGTAATATTATAAACTATATACTCTCTCTCCTCTCCTTTCAGTCGAGTTGCTAAAACCCTTCGACCTGCCTTCTGTTAGGCTATAGATTACAGGAATGTATACAAATATATGATGTTTAGTATTTTTCCTTTTATACAAATGTACAATGTTCTACTTTTAATTAATGCAATTTGTTTTAAAAGTAAAATATAAATCAAAATGTAAAAATATAAGTGGTTGAATTTTATTGGGAATCAAATAAAACTTTAAACTAGCTAAAGGTAAAACTAAAAAATAATAGACAAAAGTAAATATTTAATTTCTCTTAATATGTGTGAACAACCTTAAATATCATATATTTGTATCCATAGGAAGTATTAAAGATTCCTAAAAAAAATTGTAATATATTTTGTTTATAAATACAATAATATTATAGATTCTACTCACATTTTATAACTTGATTTTTTTATTTGAATATATAAATCTGGCTTCAGAAAATCAATAAATTGTATAAAACTTCAATATTAGAATTTAAATACATGGAAAGCAAAAATCAAAAATGGAATTCCAAATGCTCTCCAGAACTGTAATGAAAGATGACAAATATATGTAAACACGAAATGACAAATATTATAGACATTCATATGAAATTTGAAAAGAAAAAATATGCTTTTTCAAAGCGCGGATCAAAATCTAGTTACATCATTTAAGATGTATTAGCTCAAATGATGATCTTAGACAAGAAAAAAAAAATCATGGAGCATCTGCGTGCAGTTCTCCAAAAAAATAATATCCACTCATTACCAAAAAACAGTTTTTGAAAACCAGACAGGACCAGACTGGATCGGACAGTTAGACCGTGACTCGGTTTTCTAACCGGTTCCGAGTTGTACTAAAAATCAGATTTGAGTTAAACCGGCAAATCCGGTCGAAAACCGGTGGAATTCGCTAAAACCGGTGACCCGGTTCGATATTAAAACCCGATTTTTTCAAATTCAATAAAAAATATTAAAAAATTGCAAATTTAAAAAATATTTCATAAAAAATTCACATTATGTTTTAAATATCTATCTAAATACATTATTTTTCATTATATTTTGTATTATTTTTAATTTTTTTTTATTTTATCGTATCATTTTTAGATTCTATCAATGATATAAAATTTTATAAAAATAATTTTATAGTTATATATATATAATTAGTTAATCTAAAATTAAATTTAAATTTAAAACCCGGTTAAATTAGTTGGACCTGTCTAACCACGGATCCAGCTACAAGCCGAGTCAATGTCCGATCTGATTTTCAAAACATTGACAAAAAGTGTAATTTTTCCAGAATTCTAGTTTTAGTTTTTGTTTGAAAGCTCTGAACTTGTACCAATTGGTAATACAAGTTACAGTCTTAAGGCCCTATAATGGGCCCATGAGGAGAGGTTTATAGTCTAAAACGACATGGTTTGGACTTGTCTAAAAATGAAATCATCGAAAACGAACCTGAATTACCTATATTTTGAGCTTCAAAAATCGCTTATGGAAAATAAAAGGAAGAGGAGTTGTACGATGAAGAAAGAGACATGCTAGTCAAAAAAATCTGATTGGTTAAAGTTGTTTTGTGGACTATATAGGTGGTTAAATTATGGTTGATTTATTTAATTGGAAAAATAAATAAAAAATTAGTTTGGAGAGTGCAAAGATAAAAGAATAGAGAAAATAGAGAGATGACAGTGAGAATTCATTTAGGGGGTACGGGGTACATGGAGTTAATCTCCTAGTTTTTGTTTGAAAAACTCTGAACTTATAAGTTATACCAATTGGATAATACAGTTTACACTTTTAAGGCCCTATAATGGGGCCCATGAGGGAGAGGTTTAGAGCTTAAAACGGTATAGTGTGGACTAGTTCAAAAATGAAATTGCAGGCAGTGCACTGAAACTTCTTGAACTCGCATGAGAAATCAGATAACGACGCTGAAAACCGACACTGATAAAGAGAAGAAGAATCGTGATTTTTAAAGAAACCTGCAGAACGCTCTCTCTCTCTTATGTCTTAGCTCTCTCTCTCTCCCTATATATACGCAAAGGCACGCAGCTTCAGAACCATCAAAGTAACAAAAGAGAAGCAAAGCAAAATTGTAGAAGAGAACAAACTTGTGAAAGAGCATCTTAGTTTTCTGGGCAGTGAAACGATGTCTCTAATCCCAAGCTTTTTCGGTGGCCGAAGAACAAACGTGTTCGACCCATTCTCGCTAGACCTGTATGACCCGTTCGAAGGATTCTTAACGCCTTCAGGGATGACAAACACAACCTCCAAGGACGTGGCAGCGTTCACAAACGCGAAAGTGGACTGGAGGGAGACAGCAGAGGCGCACGTGTTCAAGGCGGACTTGCCGGGGCTGAAGAAGGAAGAAGTGAAGGTGGAGGTTGAAGATGGCAACATACTTAAGATAAGTGGAGAGAGAAGCAGCGAGAATGAAGAGAAGAGTGACAAGTGGCACCGTGTGGAGAGGTCAAGTGGGAAGTTCATGAGGAGGTTTAAATTGCCGGAGAACGCGAAGGTAGATGAAGTAAAAGCTAGTATGGAGAACGGTGTGTTGTCGGTCACGGTGCCTAAGATGCCTGAGAGGAAGCCTGAGGTCAAGTCTATTGACATCTCCGGCTAAATAAGATGGAAAATCAGAGATAAAACAAGATAAATAAGTATGATGATGTGAAATAATGGGTGTGGAGTGTGTTATTTTCTTGCTTTTTTCCTGTTCTTCTCTTTCCTTATAATATGGATCTGGATGTATAATATCTGTAAATCTTAATAAAAAAGTGTCTTGAAATATAAAATCTCCCAACCGGTAACAACGAAAATCTTTTAACACAGGTCATAACTTGATTAAACAAGACTTGTGACGGTCACTCATACTGTCTACGTTTTGGTATAGTATATCAGCAGAACATACGAGGAACCTGTGAGATCTAACTTCGTTGAGACTAAGATTGTTGTGGTTGTGAGTCTCCCAGGACAAGGGATCTAAGGACAGGCATTTGACTCTCGAGGAGCTCCCTTTTGCTGAGGATTCTGTCCGCTGAGCAATCATGTTCC
This sequence comes from Brassica oleracea var. oleracea, assembly GCF_000695525.1. Lineage (NCBI taxonomy): Eukaryota > Viridiplantae > Streptophyta > Magnoliopsida > Brassicales > Brassicaceae > Brassica > Brassica oleracea. The sequence continues at coordinate 48,002,656 of NC_027750.1, read as the reverse complement.
TGTACATGTGAATGGAACAGCTTTAAGAGATCATTCACTTGAATGAATATATGTATGTTGTCCACAAGGAGAAAGATGTAAACCTCTCCGGTTGAAGCCGACATCAGAGCAAGAAGAGTTACAGTTGCTGTTTGGTAATCGGTCAAAGTTTTGTACGCAGATTCATCAAGTTTATCCTACAAGGTTGATATAGACGTAAGGTCAGCGTATTGTAACTGCTTGCACTCAAACAATAGATGTTCCGGGGAGAGTGAAGTTATATTAGATTGTCAACTTATGAATGTCTACCTTCAAGTGTGAAATAGCTGCAGCAATAGCTCTACCTGGGGCTTGTAAAGCTTTATTGTGCGCCTGTAAAACAAATTTCCAACCATTGAGTTCTAAGTAGAGTAGTTACACAGAACATGGATTTATTATACCTTAATATAGAGGAGAGAGACAACTTTGGCGAGAAGTGCAACAGGGTCTGATTCGGTAGAAACTTGAGATATCAAATCCTGCAAGTACAAAAAACATGGCCAAGAGAAGAAAACAAGTGACTAGATCATATTAATATGTAGACTGAAACAACGATAGGGTGTCGTACACACCTTGCGATATGCATGTAGGAGAGTTCTTTCCAGTTTCTTGTCAAGCTTTTTCAAGACCAATCCACTGCACAAATGAAGTTAACATTCAATCGAAGTCCAATGGAATCTAAACGGATTTGCATCAGAGATATCTTGATAAACAAGATTCAATATACCTTTCCTCTGCCAGGTCTCTGAAGGTGGTCATGAATGCGTCTACACGCTGAGACAAAGAATCCAAAATCAATGGAGCTTAGTTTGTATTCACGAGGAAAATCAAAATGAAACCAAAGGTGCGAAAATAATGCCTTAAGCAGAGTGACTATATATGTAGAGGAAAACAGCTGAAATAGGAATTTATAGAACTAGTCGAGCCTAAACAATAGAATTAAAGATTCCATATGAACTAGTAGCTATATTTTCACATCCATATCCTTTGTCTCACTTACTGACTCCCATCAGAATGCCAACAGAATAACTCTGTATCAAGTTTGTCAACCACAGGACAGGAGTAGAGAAAAAGAGAACAGTCTCCTACTTTTTAAAATAAAGGGCAGTTATTTTCGCAATTGCATTATAAAAGATCCAACCTTCCCTTCCAAGGCCTCAACTAATGCAAGGGCCTTTCTCGAGAGTGAACCGTTGAGATTTTTAGCCTGTCACAAAGGAAAAGAATCAGCTAGCATTACTTTAGAATATAAAGTGCAAAAACAAAGTATTAAGATAAATTATTGATCAAGTGCACATACAAGGGCCATTCTTTCGGAAGACTCCAGCAAAACTGGATCTTGAGCTTTGGAATCTCCAACCTCAATACCATTCTTCAACTTGTTGTGGATGTCCTGTTTTGATAATCACATCTTAACTAGCTAAATCTTTAAGAAAATGGCCTACGAAGCTCACTTTATTTTTGACTTACCAAGTCATGAAGTAGTGTATCAGCAATTGTAGCTGCTGTTGTTCTCAGCAGATGCCTATGTAAAACAGCCTAGGACCAGAAGAAAAGAAATTGACACATTATATTCTTTAGTTAGCAAGTGCGGCCTTTCAAAATGGACTGAAAGTACTTACTGAAGTCGATTGGTCATCTTCAAATAGCTCTAGCGCTTTTTCGTACAGCTGCATATTTAGAAACGACTGCCAAAAGGAAAGCCATTAAAGCGAGTAACACAGGATATACATTGATTGTCCAAAAATATAAAACTATAGTTGAAGCACTTGGGTCCAACCTCATCAAGCTTTTTCTGAAGATCATCCATCAAGCGTTTCATTCTATCTGCATTTTCTGTGAAGATTTTCTTTCTTCTCTCCTTTAATGAGTTAATGAGCATCGGTCTCATAAGATCAGCTAAATGCTTGAGAATTGAATCTGGGTTCTCCATACCTGCAGTACACAACATAGCTACTGTCACACGGACAATCGCTACGTAATTTTGTATGAATGCAAAAGAATGACTTTCTCAGATGTACCTTCATCTTCAAACTCAGGCATAGAGTCGACGATCTTTTTCATCACCCATCCGTCTGGGGGGATAAAGTTATTACCTTCTTGCGCCTTAACGGACTCTTTCTTGCCTCCTGCTTTCGCATCCAACTTCTGTGACGAGGATGAATCCCTGCCTTTCTTCTGGTTTCTCTTAGATTTAGGACGGGCTTCCTCTTCATCATCTGGAACAGTTTCTACGGTTGCTGTCTTCATGCTGGCAGACTTGCCTTTCTTCTTCTTTGATCCTTTATCTGTATTAGCAGGTATGCTTTCTTGCGACTCCGAAGATTTGCTTGGATGATCTATCAGACTAGCAGTAGAAGCTTGGATGCTAAAAGCTTCTGCCTCTTTCTCAATTTGATCATATACGCCCTGAATATTAGTAGGTCACGCTAAGTCGTAGTTCAGATAGAGAAAGCCAATTGGAAAACACAAAGGAAACTACTAATAATACCCTTCATTTCATATGATTACCTTTATGAACCCACTGCTTATGACATAGGATTCAGCCAGGATAAGTGCTTTCTCAGCCTGAATAGAAAAATAAATCAACAATCAGTCGCAAAAGAGCACTGACTAGTTATCAAATTTGATCAAAATACCACCTTGAGAGCTGATTGGACGGAGGGACAAAGAAGCAGAATCTTGTTTGCATCCTGTGATGTGAATGACGCAGGCAATACAGAGAGGGAATCGATCCTGAATCGAGTAACAAGGTTTCAGTAACAACGTGATAGAGACAGTATAACACATAAAAGCACACAAACACCGTAGACAGGGGAAAAGAGTACGGACAATAAGCCTCACCAGCTGTTTTGTTCAATAGCATCCTCGGTTGTAGAGTCCAGCATCTCAATCATCGAAGAATGAATAAATACTGCAGATAAAGGTTTACCATCTGGATATCTAGACTATACATGTCACACAACAAAAAATTATAATGAGATGAAAATTAAAGAGGCAACATGATACTCCCAAACCAGAGAAAATTTATGTTAAACTAACATGATCTAATACCTGTAAGAACTGCACGGCTTGAGAAATCCCAAGCTTCTGCATGGTCTCATAGGGAATATAAGAATTCTGCAGCAAAACGGAAGAAAATAAACCACCAAAGCGTTGCTTCACTTTTCTATAAGGAATAATAATTAACAGAACATGCTAAAACTGTAGTCTGGTGAAGTTCAAGTTTAAACTTTTTCTACACCCAACTACTTAATAAACGATACATGAGGCCATTTCAGAGAGAATGACCAAAAAAAAAAAACCTGTGAGAAGAAAGAGTCTACGCATTCCTTTTGAGCAACTGCAAAAACCTGTCCCAAAAATTAAACTGCAAAGTTAATAATCTAATGAATAGTAGTTGAATGTGGGAAACAGCAAAGGATGAACAAGAAGAGTCCTCTCATGAAATCTTGAATATTGTCGCAATTAGTAATACATAAGATGCCAGAGACCAAGAAAGATTAGAACATTAGCACATACAGAAGGAGTCCAATGGGTGCCAGCACGTAGTGAACCAAGCATCTCTTCTTCCTTCAGCAGACGGTTAAATATAGACTGAAAAAACGCATTCTCAACAGCGACTCCACTAGATCCATTCATTTCTTGCACCAACTGTTGTAACGGCGCCCACAAAGCAGACAAATTGGAAGGAACAAAGATACCCCTGGAAGCACCTCGAACCATAGCGGTAACACGTGCTACATAAGCAGGCGTATATAACTGTCCACCTTCTAGCCTTGCTTTCACCTAAAACGGATTGGAAAAATGTAAAAAAAAAAAAACTTTCATTCACAAAAACACAATCTGGAAGAGAGCTGAGAGAGGAAAAGATTTGGCATTACCAAAGTTCCAAGGCGAGGCTCTAAAACGGATTGCACCAACTCAGAGCCAACCTGTAACTGACCAGCAAGTTCAGCCACAGAGATTTGGCTGCATTCCTGGAGCCTCTCGTTGATCTCTTCTGCAATTGAGTCCCAATAGCTTTGTGATATGATCTCTCCCTGGACAAGCATTAGCCCTGGATCATTCAAGACTACATCCTGTGCTTGCTTCTCCACATGATACAAATCAACCCCGATCGTATCCGCCAGATCGATGACGGAGACACGGCCCAGTTTACAGATCTCGGTGGCGATTTCATTCTTCAATTGCTCCTGCGAGGAATCAATAGAACGTGCTCGATCAAACAATCTGACTTCATTTTTTTCCCGATTAACTTCATCATGCAACAAGCGGATTTCATAAAAGTGTACCTGAGTGATGTATTCTTTTCCGGTGACGGTGTGGAGGAGATCGAAGTCGATGACGCGAAGCTCCTGAAGCTTCTGAACCAATTCGACGACGTTTCGATCGGATAATCTGACGCTTGACTTCACCTGCTGAGCGAACTCGAACTGTCGCTGCAATTCCAACAACTCTTCATCCATCTTCCTCCTCAGATCAAAATGAAGGAGGAATCTCGTAGGATTTTTCCGTCCGATGATTTTTGTCGGGAAAAAATTGATTCTGTTCACAAACACCGGATCAAGTATTTATGCTCTGCGTGTTTACTGATTAAACCGGTATTATTAATAACCGGACCGGTCAGTTAACGGTACACGCTGTAACATTTTAAATTGATTGAAAGTGAACCGAACCAAAGAAGAAGCCCTAATATTTCTGCAGGAACGTTCTTCTTCTGCTTTCTCTCCTCTGGTTTCTGTCTTTAGCTTCTTCTCCCAGCTTCCAACTCCGGTCTAAGTTGAGGTAGCAATTCTCATAGAATCTCTTCTTCTAGGCTCCGTCTTCTATCTATGTTTCTTTTCTCTTAATGCTGCGAACTTTGAGAGACACATAGTTTTTGTTTCAATATTTTCTGTCTGCGACATAGCGTGCACTGCCTAGTTGAAAGAAGGAGTTTTTTTTTTTTTGTTTCTGTAAACAAGAAGCCTACTTCGAATGTTGCTAAGAGCGATGCACAAAACATGATTTTTTAGTTAACAATTGAAGCAATGGAGATTGACAGAGAAGATGGGAGAACGCCGAATCAGCTGAGACCCCTTGCTTGTTCCCGTAACATCCTTCATCGTCCTCATGGCTCTGCTAGCTGGTCCCAAGGTAACTCTTTTTTTATTTTTGTCTCTAGCTTTCTTCAAAATTTTATACTCCTTTCAGAATGGGATTAATTAATGGAACTTTCTAATGAGTATGCTTCTCGTTTGTCTTTATATTAGGGGATACAAAAGTTCTAGCTGCAGTTTATGGACCTAAACCTGGAACGAGGAAGAACGAGAACCCTGAGAAGGCTTGCTTTGAAGTCATTTGGAAGCCTAAATCCGGGCAGATTGGTATAGTAAAGTATCCCTCTTGCTTTCACTTTGGTATGTTTCTGACTGATTATTTACTCTGTGTGATTGTAGGAAAAGCCGAAAAGGAGTTTGAGATGATACTGAAAAAGACGATACAGAGTATTTGTGTCCTGACCGTGAATCCAAATACCACCACCTCCGTCATCATTCAGGTTAGTAACATATTTCAGTGCCTCTTGCCCTTGTAATAACTGTCCTGTCTTCTAAGAATATCAGTTTGAGTTTGTCTCTGATATTTTCAGTTATTTGCTTTCTTGTGCAGGTTGTACATGATGATGGTTCTGTATCCTTTTTTATAATGCTCGACAACCATGTCACTATGTCTTGTCATCCACTTGCTATAAGAATTTCATCTGATTTGAGGGATGGTGTATATATATGTTAGTTAAATATTTGTTGCATTGATTTAAAAGACAGCTTTGGTTTCCTTAATCCAGTTTTGTTTTAGCTTCTACCGTGTGCCATAAACGCAGCATGTGCAGCTCTTGTAGATGCTGGAATACCAATGAAGCATCTCGCTGGTACATCTTTTGACACTTTATGCTCTTCCCTAATTCACTTTGTGTGTGCTTCTTCTTCGAATTGCTTCATCAACTTTTTTATTTTTATTTTTCAGTTGCTATATGTTGTTGCCTGGCTGATAGTGGATATGTCGTACTCGACCCAAACAAGCTTGAAGAAAAGGTTTAATTACACAAATCTTGTTTTCCCATTACTTATATGTGTATTGGCTAAACTTTTACTTGAACTACAATGCACAGAAAATGACGGCTTTTGCTTATTTAGTCTTTCCAAATACAACTCTCTCTGTTCTTCCGGAAGTGGAAGGCGAGCCAGTAGAGCATGGTATTATTACATCAGTTACGCATGGAGTAATGTCAGGTACATGCTATAACTTCTCATGAATAGACTTCACTATGCCACGTTCTATTTGGTCTATCATACATTTCATTTGTTTGATGTGCTGTTTTAAGGAGTTTGTTTCTCAACCACTGCATAATCTAATAACATCTCGCTTCTGTTTTTGTTTTGTTTCAGTGGACGACTACTTCCTGTGTGTAGAGAACGGTCGTGCTGCTACGGCTAGTTTGTCTGCATTTTTTAGGAAGAACTTCCAACAAAGCCAAGGAGCTTCTTCCAAAGCTGGTTAGAACTTAGAAGCATGGATCCATGTGGTTTTGTGTGAGATTTTGAACGATTTTGTTATCCTTGTTGTAGCTTTTATGGAACCCTTATCGTCAATGTGTCTAATTAAAATGAATTGAAAGAATCTCGTTTGGTTAGTTATATGAACAGAGGACCCTCTTACCTTCAATACAAATGGTATCCGTGCTCAGATATATAATAAGCTTACGAATCATCATGTAAACAAAGAGTGCAAATTTGCTATAAGTAATAACATAACATCCCGGCGCTTAATACCATTAGTACATTGTCAAATTGCTAATGAGCAACTGAGTTCACTTATCCAACATACATTGTCGAGTTCGTTCCTCTTAGGTCGATGTTAAAGGCGTTTCATTAGTGCTCTTGAGACGTTGAAGCAACAGTTCGTAGAGCGCAAAGCCACCATGGTGGCAACCTGGCATTCTTGATGTCATTGTCTTCAGCTCCTCCTGATTGATCAGTACAAAGAGAAATTACAGTCATTGCTGATCGGATCAAAGCACTTCTAGAAAGTAAAAACGATTGTTTTCTTTCTTTCTAGAATGTATGTTTAATGGATTAAAGAAGTTCAACTAACCAAAGAGACAGTGTGGAGCTGTGTTGACTCAAACGCATCTTCAGCACTAGAATATAGTCTCGGAATGTCATCTGAATGGTGACTACACTTGATGAAGAAAAACATAGCTGGCCTCACATTCAACTCCCTCCGAGATATTCCAATAAAGAGAGGAGTGCTCTGCAAATTGTATAAAAGATGGATCAGATAGCATTCCAACCAAATATTCCTTTAGGGAGACCACACAAAAACTATCCTTGTAGCTTACAAGAGATGATGCTGGTATTCCAGTTTCTTCCACAACTTCACGAGTAATGCTGTCAAACATTTCTTGAGTCACCTTCTTGTTTAAAGCATCTCCATCTTTTTCAAGCTGATGAGAATCAATTCCTACTGACATCGGCTGCAAAGTTTAGAAGTCATAACGAGTTAAAGACTGAGACAATATGATGGCTTATGTAGTTGCATATACCTCTGGATGGCCACCAGGAAACACGTAGTGACCTGGAAATTCCCCGACATTATCACTCCGGCGTAGCACAATAATCTTCTGGTCAGAAGTCTCGATAACCGCAGCATTACCCAATGGACTTGATGTATGTCGACATCTTACACAGTCATCTGTAAGAGAGAGAGAACAAAACTATCTATTGTGTTAAACTAGAACAAAACTACCTCGGAGATTAGAGGTATCTGTGTGTACCTTGTGATGTAACAAGGAACTGCTCCCACTGAGAGCTCAAATTCGTTCCTACAAAAGTCCTTGAAAACCATGTCCAAGAAACCAAGAAATCGATCAAATTAGAGGTCTGGTCAGAGGCAAACAATAAGAAAGAAAAAAAGAGATAAATGAGAAACCTGTAATCAGTCAGGCCAAGGCGAAGGCAGACGTGTGGGAGTTCGCTGGTACCAGCATCACCATCTAAACAAAATGATCCAAACTGAAAATTTTATCTAGGAGTAAGTAAACTTACTGAACAAATTAAAAATCTATGTGAAAGTCCAAATAGACAACGATGAATCTTGATCATTCTCATCATATGCTTACTCTGAATTTTTGTCCATTGAACAATGACGAATTGCCCTGTGTTCTCTGCTCCCAAGCCTAAAATTGCAAAGGACACGCACCAACTCATCACATCAAACACACCCATGGACATGAGATCCGACCAGAGTTTATGGTTTCACATAACTAAACAAGAAATGTAATCTTTGCCAATTACAAAATGAGATCCGATCAGAGTTTCTGGTTCGCACCTGTGCAATAGAATCTTCAAGATCGTGATCTGGATGTTGAATCCGATCATGAGATTTCGAGAAATCCACCGACACCTTTAGCATTTAAACAACCAAGACAGTTTGATAATGAAAACTATTAAAAAAATAACACTTTAAGAGAGTATTCGATTAACCTGAGATAGAGAGAGGCCATAAGGACATGAGAGGAGAAGCTGGTATCTTGACCCTTCTGCTATTTTCGCCATGGAAGAAACTCCTGCGAACCATGTACAAAGCTATGCTAGAAAGTGCACCTTGGACGTCGACAGATTCCGGAACCAATTACAGTGGGTCGAGAGAGATTTACATGTGAGGCCCTATGGATCATTATGGACCAAAAGGTTTTAGAAATGGGCCCAAGCTTAATCATTTTCCCACTAAGAAAATTATTTTGTTTCAAAAGGTAAACGTAAGTAGTTTCCAAATATTTAAATAATTTTTATATTTATGGGATATAGTGTAACCAATAAAATAATATCAATTTTGTTATAATTTGTTGAACTAATTAATTAAATATTATTTTGTTATAATTGGTTGAACTAATTAATTGAATATTATTTTTTTTAAAGTACCATTCTTAATAATAGTGCTTTTAGTCTAAACTACTTACATTATGAAACAGAAGGAGTATTTTCTTTCTCAAAAATTATATTTTTATTTATACCCTTGGTTCCAATCATTTTTTTAACAGTGATCAAATCTCAAATATATCATCATATAATTTCTAATATTTTATATTATCAAATACTTGCAATACATGTGATATTGATGAACAACACTTCCACGATGCACCTCTCCTCTTAATGCTCGAATTGACAGACGGTTCTACGATGTTGTACTCTCTTCACATCATGATCACAACGATTGACTCTGGCTGAAATACTCTAAAACGTCTAATAAGCTTTGTATCCTAAATCTGTTAGAAATTGTATCTCTTGGAATCCAACCTCATACATGATACGGGTGCTTTCACATGCTCCAATCATTTTATTAGTACTAACAATTTGAATTAAAAAACTGTGGGGCCTGGTCCATTAAGTCCACCAAGGGACGGATGCGGGCCGCCAAAATTGAACATTATCAAGACCAGAAGTAATGAATTGGATATTGGATATTGGATATTGGATATAGTGGAGCAGATGAGAATGATGGTTTTTGACAAAGCGGGTTAGCAAGACACCTGCGTAAAACCAAACCTACGTTGTTTTATAACTTTTTCATGTTTTTTTTTGTGTTGTAGCATGTATAATGTTTGTGTTGTTTTTTGAGCGATTTGCATACAAAATACACAAATAATTATAAATTTGCGGGAATGGAAAAAAGGTCCAAACGTGAGGCCCAACTCCAAACGACGCGAAATGACCGTGATGACTGTGCTCCTCCTTCCTTTTATGTATGAAGCAGAAGTTTCGTAATGAGGTACATGCCTCTAATCATGACTTAACCTATATATACACAACATGTGAGTATTTATATAGCATGTACATATCAAAATATAGCCAGCAAAATCTGACTAGTAAAGCATTAAAAACCAAAAACTTTTCACTAGAAATCACACAAAAAACTTTTACATATGAAGCGGAATAGTCTCTCTCTCTCTCTCTCTCTCTCTCTCTCTCTCTCTCTCTCTTGCTCTGAGGCATCGGATCGGGATGATTCAAGTCAAGGAACAAGGAATATAACATCAATAGTTTGGGATAATTTCGCAATGATCATCAAGGTGTTGATGGTGATTTGGAGGTTAAGAACCAAATGTAATCACTGCACAATATACTATGCCTATGAATCACAAAAAACATGTACGCCCAGCTATAATCAACATTCACTAGCATGCAACAGGATGCCTTGTAAGGGGGATGTAGTTGCTTTGTTGGTTATTGGATAGGGAAAACTACAACCAAGAATGTTTGACCATAGTGGTTTTCGTTGGTTATTGGATAGGGAAAACTACAACCAAGAATGTTTGACCATAGTGGTTTTCGTTGGTTATTGGATAGGGAAAACTACAACCAAGAATGTTTGACCAGAGTGGTTTTCGTGATATGGTTGATAAGGGCATCTCTAACCTAATTCTATAATAGAGATCTAAAGATATAGAAAAAACTAGAGATGAAATTTTTGCTGGCAATTCTCTCAAATAGTCATTTTTAAGTTTTTGTCACAAAAATAGTTCTCAAGAAAGAAAATAACCAAAATAGCCCCTTTTTATTTTGAAAATTTTAATTTTAATTTTAATTTTTAAATTTGAAACACTATGCCCAAAACCTCACCCCTTAACTCTAAACCTTAAGTCTATATTAGCTAACCCTAGGGTAAAAATACATTTTCTTCATTACGAGCTATTTTGGTCATTTTCTTCATTAATGACTATTTTTGTGACAAAAACTTAAGAAATGCTATCTTAGGAAACTTCTCAATTTTTGCTCCAATGGATTCCTCTATTACAGACGAACACAATGGAGCAAAAAATTCATCTCTATTTTCTATTCTAAAGATCACTATTATAGAAGTGGGTTGAAGATGGTCTATGCATTATTGAACATGATCTTCATTTCTCCTATGTTGAGTATGCTAGAGTTTGGTTGATATGGTTGTATTTGAATGTTTATGTGAAGTTTATAACTAGAAAGACATATATATGCATCAAATGTTTATAAGTTTTATGAGTTAAAAGTTAAAATTAGAAGTAGTATCATTTTACAAATTTATATATATCATCTTTATAACATTTTTTTGTTGAAACTAAATTTTCAGGAAATTCAAATATAATATTGCATTGCAGCACGGACATGTTTCTAGTTAATCATTATATAAAAGTGAGAGTTTATGGGTAGATTAGTTCTTATGGATTCTTAAAATTTGGAAATGTCATAGTAATTGGCTCATTGATTCTTAAAATGATGGTAATAGAATCTGTTGTTATTGACTTGAAATTATAAAAGCCATTTGAATCACTTGTTATTCGAAATTTTTTTAGTTTTTGTTAATTTTCTAAATCTAGTTAAATATAGTGTTATAGGAAGATGAAATTTCAACATTTTTACTCATAAGACACAACTTCCGAAATATCATGTATATGTATGAGATTTTCAAAATCCATATGATAAAAAATGAAAATAACAAAATAAATATTTCTAATATATATATAATACAACTTCATTTCAAGTTATATGTCCAAATATGTTATGTATTTTTTTTTTTAGTATATACTTATATTTTTCATCAATGATGTTTTCGTGACTAAATAAAAATTAAAATAACACAAAATTTTCTAGACAGACATAATATAGTTAAAATAGTATTAATATAATATTTCTTTTATCATATTAAAATAATTATATGTGTATCCTTATTTTTTTTTTTATAAACAAATAAAATTTGTGACAAAACAAATAAACATGCTATATTGGAAAGTTTCATTTCTGGAAACTTTTTGAAAAAACATATATTTGCTTTACAAAAGAGAGGACATAAAATAGCTAATGCAAAACCATGAAAAATCTATATCAATCTATAAAAAGTTTACAAATTAAAGTATAAGTATTTGCATAATCCACAAAAAAATCGATCAACTTTTAATTTTCAAACTCTAGACAAACATGTTTGGATCTGTTGTTTTAGTCTTGGGGTTTCAGATTAAGTTTCCTACGTCCCATTCAAGTTGTATATAGGTTTGGATCGGATTCAGTTGCTATACTCTGGGTTCTGATAGATTTTATAACTATCTAAAATCTATTTTGGTCCAAATTCATTTAATGTTTTGTTAATAATACTTCGGTACAAGTATTTTTAAATATTATATCAAAATAAACATGAAATCAAGTATTTCAATTATATTTTGGCTTTGAATACTTTTCGGGTACTGATTTGGATATTCAAATTTGTTTTTCCAGTGTTTCCAGGTTTTTGGACTGTTTTGGATACATGTTCAAATACGGGTTGGATTGGTATAATACTCATAATCCGAAATACCACCCTACATGCCATTCAGATATTTCACAAGTTGGATTGAATATGAGTTTACATTTTTTTGTTCGGATTTGATACAGATCTTGGTAACATTTACAAATGGACAAGCCTAATTAAAAGGATGATATATACTCTTAGAAAGGATAAAGAAGCTATTTATTATTAAGACATAAATTACAAAACAAACATTAAGTTGTAGCCACGCATGGCTTTTGCTCAACTGATAAAATGTCTCAAATTTGTCACTATATCTCTCTCACCAGTGACATTATTGTGAAATTTGATGTAGCTTGTTTGGGTGGTCTCATCATAACCCAAATTAGATGGAGTTTGTTTTAGAGAAGGCCATGATCGTGACTTCAACTTTGAGCAAATCATTCACAACGAAAATTTTGGTTCTATCTTCAAGATCGGAAAGAGATATAAACTTATCGAAACCCCATCCATTTTCTGCTACATTAGACCATCCCTCAACTATAATAAAAAACAAGCAACAAATTAAATTTGTACAAATAGAAAGAAAAAAACTAATTACACGGATTATTAAAACAAACACGGATTAGCTATTCTAAAATTTGAGAGTACTTGAATATGATTTTGTTGTATCCAAAATGCAACTATACATCAGTAATAGATAATTATAACCTTAAAACATAATCTTTAGCAAAGACATTAAAAATAACATATTTTCGATATTGATGTACCATTAATATAATTGCTTTCATTAATAAAGCATGTTAACAAGTAGTATATTTCATTGTGTAATATGTATATGCATATACTTCTTATAACATTATATAGTACAACGAAATGATATTTAGAGAACTATGCTCTGACCTTGTTTCTCCACATGATTGGATGAATACTGATTCAAAACTCGTAGCTTAGCTCGAACATAATCATTTCCATTAGACTCACTCAACAAGTAGAGTGACAAAGAATTACCCGTTCCAATACCATATCCATTTGGATACACCTTCAATACCCTAATTAAAATCACATATATATATATATTAACACTGTTAAATATATACCAAAGTGTGTGTTTGTAATATGTGCATGTGGAAAGAGAGAGCGAGAGAGTTACCAGTTTCTGCCTCCGGAAGAGAACGGTTCGGATGTGTAAGGGTCGATATGAATGGTAGAGACATATGTGATGTTCCAATTAAAAATGGGATTGCTGATATTTTCATCATAGGAGAAGTTTTCCCATTTGTTAAAAGGTGGAGCAACGAAGACGTCTATTCCAAACACACATTCACCGCCCTCCGAAATGTATCCATATGGTGCCCATGGTGCCGTGAACCACGCTGTCGGTAGAAACTGTTTCACTCCCCGTTTTGTCTCGAACGAATGAAACATGATCGGTTCAAGGTCTACAAAAAGACAAACACTATGTTTAGATTTATTCTCTAGGGAGCTATGTAAATTCCGTAATAATCAAAGTTAATTGTGTTTCATGTGTATCTTCTCTACTCTAAACCATTACATTTTTCACAAAGGTAGTAACTATAACACTAGACTAAGACTATCTCTATATATTGATAGTCTCTCAATAAATATCACATCATTAGAGAAGTAGTAAGTATTATAAAGAAATACAAATGTTTTTAGTAGATTTCTATTTTTATTTGTTTTTTCAACAACATTCACCATAAAATTTTAAACTCTAGTGACACTACAAATAACTAAGTTATATGTATAATGGATCATCTAAGATTTCATACCTACCTTGGTAGTAATAATACGCCTTGTGTATATAATTGTAGACGAAAAAATTTATCTCCGCATACAAGACTTGTGAGTCGATAATGTTGGAGTCATCGATTCTTGCATAAAGAGAAACATATGAGGTATATGTGTAGTCTTTATCCCCACCCCTTGGGTAGATTAGGAACGTCCTTTTAACATTTGTTAAAGCCAAATAGGTCATAATTAAAAACACATATAAGCTACCAAAATAATTGAACTTGATGAAGAGTGAACTTACCAATTAAATTCACCAACGGTGTAAGGACGGGACTCGTAGTATCCATCCTTGACTAGATCCATCATGGTTGCGAAAGACTCGAACTTGACGCTATAAGATGATGGAGGACTGTTTCGTAATTTCCTAATCTCTTCTGGTGGTACCTTGAGCTTCTCGTTTTTATGTGACCCCTTTAGTAACAAAAGAAACATAGCCCAGTTAAATAACAATGATTATTGAAAGATACAGCAATTATCACACCATGAAGTATCTATCCATAAAACATCACGAACAAATAATCAAGACTTTCTTCATGAATGATCAAATGTTATTTTCTGTTACATCAGTCAAATGTTATTTTAACAATTAACAAATAAAATTTTCACGATTACTCAACAAATGTTATCGTTAAATTCAATTATAAAAATCTAATAAATGTTCGAGAAACTTTTGAGAAAATGCCTCTAAGAGAGAACAAGTCAACCCTACAACAATGACACGGATCATGGAAAAACTTATGGGAACTAGAAGCCAAAAGAAAGTAGTCATAACCTGATGTCGAAACTTAAAGAATAGGGATCACTAAGAATGAAGCCTATTTTGGAATTCGCAGCCACTGCCAAGAACACGACAACCAAAGCTACCAAAGGCCATTGCCATCCAATTGATCTCTTCCCTCTCGTCTCTACTTCTATGTTTGCACTTGCTTCCATGATAAATCTGTTGGTTTTTTCCTCCATTAGCCAAAAACCCAAAATCATGATCCATATTAAGAGCCCAAAAGAAGAGCACAAGGAGAAATAATTATCTAGAATTATGGAGAGGAAGAGAGAAAGTTATGGAGAAAAATAATTAATGTTAGATATTTTGAAATAAGATAATAATTTAGAGAAATCTAGAACATGTTAGAGTTTGCTTCTTCACTTGTATAAATAGGGGTGCTTAGCACCATTTGTATCATCCAAGAATCAAGAAAAATAATAGAGAGAAAACATTTCATAAAGAGTTCTAAGAGTCTTTAAGAAATCTCTAAACACAAGCCTTAGTAAAAATCTCTTTCCTAAAATACGAAGGTTATCTCAAACATAAACCGTCTACATTCCATCTTAACCTCTCGAAGAAAATATCAACAGCTTGTATCAGAGCAAGGTTACCGTTATCTTTGAAGAAGTGAAGATGGAGGCCACCGTTACCTTTGATGGTGACATGTTCAAGCTCACGACGGATAACTTCTCTTATTGAAAACCGATGATGGAAGATCACCTTTATAGCAAGGATTTGCATGAGCCTATCATCATGAATGATATGCTGAAAGGAAAGGGTGATAAAGCAAGGGAGATTCTTAATAGAAAAGCGGTTTCCGTAATACGCAAGTATGTCGACCGATCTCTCTTTGAACATGTCTCTACCTACACAAATGCTTTTGAATTATGGACAAAACTTGAATCCATGATTCAAAAGAAAACACCTCGAAACAAAGCTCTTCTTGTTCGACGGTTGGTAAAGTTGGAGTACAAGGATGGCCAGAGCATGATGGAGCACTTGAACAATTTCAAGGGGATTGTAAATCAGCTGAACAAAGTTGATATGAAGGTTGAAGACGAAATGCAAGCCCTTTTACTCCTTAGTTCACTACCGGAGAGTTGGGACACACTAGTTGTCACTCTAAGCAATTCTCCACCGGAGGGAAAGCTTACCATGGACACCGTCACTGACAGCCTTCTAAACGAAGAAGTTTCCAGGAAGGAGCGAGGTTCGAGTTCTTATTCAGAAGCTAACATTGTTGATAGACAGGGTAGAGAAGAGACTCGTGCTCACAACAGAAGCAAAGGACGAGACCAATCCAGAGGAAGATCCAAGTCACGTCCAAGAGTTACATGCTATTATTGTGGTAAGTCGGGTCACATGAAGTCAGAATGTCGGTTTCTCAAGAAATATAAACAAGCCGGTAATATCAAACCAGACCGGTTCAATCCTACAAAGAAGCATGAAGACAAGACGACCACCATTGTGGAAGACCATAGCGAAGAATTATATCTCGTTGGAGAATGTAATCTTAGCTGTGATGATAGCTCATGGATCGTTGATTCTGGTGCTTCTTTTCACGTCACCCCTCATGGAAGCTTCTTCACAACCTATCAAAGTGGTGACTTTGGTAATGTTCAAATGGGAAATCAAGGAAGAAGCAAGATCGTTGGAAAGGGGGATGTTATTCTTACATCAAACACAGGGTGTAAGATAGTCTCAAAGATGTGAGGCATGTTCCCGACATCCGACTCAATCTCATAGCAACCGGAAAGCTTGATGATGCCGGTTTGGATAGCCACTTTGGCAGTGGCAAATGGAAGCTAACCAAGGGGATTTTGATCATGGCTCTAGGAAGAAAAGAAGGCTATTTATATGTAACACAAGCCAAGCTTTGCAAGGAAGAAGTAAATGTCGCAAGTGATGACATCGATATATGGCACCGAAGACTCGGGCATATGAGTGAGAAAGGTTTAAGTATACTTTCTAGCAAGAAACTTCTTCCTGATATGAAAGATATTCCTCTCTCACCATGTCATGATTGCTTAGCCGGAAAACAACATAGGGTCGCTTTCCGAAGATCATCTACGCCTATGAGAAGAAAGCATATTCTTGATCTTGTGCATACTGACGTATGCTCCATGTCCGAGAAATCCAATGGAGGGGCATCATATTTCGTCACCTTTATTGATGACCATTCAAGGAAGGTATGGGGATACCTTTTGAAGTCAAAAGATCAAGTTCTTGATGCTTTCAAGGAGTTTGTAGCCCAAGCAGAGCGAAGTACGGGTCAAAAACTCAAGTGTGTTCGATCTGACAATGGTGGAGAGTACCGAGGTCCCTTTGAAGCGTTTTGCAAAGCTCATGGAATCAGGATGGAGAAGACACCACCAAAGACGCCACAACTGAACGGGCTAGCTGAAAGAATGAATCGAACGATCACAGAAAGAGTTCCCAAAGCTCATGGAATCAGAATGGAGGAGACACCACCAAATACGCCACAACTGAACGGGCTAGCTGAAAGAATGAATCAAACGATCACAAAAAGAGTTCGGTGCATGCTTTCTCACGCTAAACTACCAAAGCCATTTTGGGGAGAAGCCATAAAGACTGCAGTGGACGTCATAAATCTTACACCATCAGTTCCTCTGGAAGGCAATGTCCCGGAGGAATTTTGGTCGGGTAAGAAGGTTTCTTACAACCATTTGAAGGTGTTCGGGTGCAGAGCGTTCGTCAATATCCCTAAGGATGAACGAGCCAAGCTAGACTCCAAGACTAAAGAGTGCATCTATCTTGGGTCACCAAGAGATGATTTTGGCTATCGGCTTTGGGATTCGGTTAACAAAAAAATTATCCGGAGCAGAGATGTTGTTTTCTTCGAAGATCAAACAATCGAAGACATCAACAAATCAAAGAAACCAAAGCTAAGGGTTGTAAGGAATGAAGATTCTCATAAGCCTCAAGATCATGAACAAGTGATTGGAGATGATGGCGAAGGGGATCCTATCATGGACCCGAATGGTGATGAATGTGAAGAAGAAGTTCAAGTGGAGACAAAGGAAGAACATGAGCCAAGAAGGTCTGGAAGAGAGACAAGACCATCTGTAAGATATTATCGAAATGAGTACGTTAATCTTACAGATGAGGGGGAGCCTCAAAGCTATGAGGAGGCCATAGGAGACACTCATAGAGATGAGTGGGTTGAAGCTATGCAAGATGAAATGCAATCCTTGCATGATAATCACACTTATGAGCTGATGAAGCTACCAAAAGGAAAGAGAGCCTTGAAGAACAAGTGGGTGTACAGGTTGAAGTATGAGGATAGAAGCTCAAATCCAAGATACAAAGCTCGATTGGTTGTGAAAGGATTCAACCATAAGAAAGCCATAGATTTTGAAGAAATATTCTCTCCAGTGGTGAAGATGTCCTCTATCCGAGTGGTTCTTGGTCTAGCAGCAGTTCTAGACTTGGAGATTGAACAACTCGATGTCAAGACGGCCTTTCTACATGGTGAACTCGAGGAGGAGATCTATATGGAGCAACCTGAAGGATTCAAGGTTCCAGGAAAAGAAGACTTGGTGTGCCGATTAAAGAAGAGTCTTTACGGTCTCAAGCAAGCCCCAAGACAATGGTATAAGAAGTTTGACTCCTTCATTGTTCATGGTGGGTCATAGCTTTAAGAAAACCAAGAATGATCATTGCGTTTTCATAAAGAGGTACGAAAGCGGCGACTTTCTCATATTATTACTCTATGTTGACGATATGTTGATTGTGGGCCAAGATCGCAACAAAATAGCCGCATTGAAGAATGACCTAGGAGAGTCCTTTGCAATGAAAGATTTGGGGCAAGCGAGACAGATTCTTGGAATGAAAATCACTCGGGATAGACCAAAGAAGCTTTTGTGGTTATCCCAAGAACGATATGTTGAAAGGGTGTTGGAGAGATTCAACATGAATAAGGCAAAGCCAACACTCCACTAGGTGGACATTTCAAGCTAAGTTCGAAGCAAAGTCCAACAAGTGAGAAGGGCAAAGAATCCAACGTTTCACTCTAGCTCAAAACACATTGATATTCGACATCATTGGATCCAAGAAGTTCTGGAAGAGAAGCTCATACATCTCACAAAGGTACACACCAACGAAAACTGGTCAGAATTTATGACCAAAGTATTACCGATCAAGAAGTTTGAAGATTGCTGCAAAGGCACCGGCATGACAACGGTTTCGGGCTAAGTCGGAAAGGGGGATATTTTTTGGTTTTTTCCTCCATTAGCCCAAAACCCAAAATCATGATCCATATTAAGAGCCCAAAAGAATAGCACAAGGAGAAAGAATTATCTAGAATTATGGAAAAGAAGAGAGAAAGTTATGGAGTAAAATAATTAATGTTAGATATTTTGAAATAAGATAATAATTTAGAGAAATTTAGAACATGTTAGAGTTTGCTTCTTCACTTGTATAAATAGGAGTGATTAGCACCATTTGTATCATCCAAGAATCAAGAAAAAGAATAGAGAGAAAACATTTCTTAAAGAGTCTTTAAGAAATCTCCAAATAAAACCCTTAGTAAAAATCCATTTCCTAAAATACGAAGGTTATCTCAAACATAAACCGTCTACATTTCATCTTAATCTCTCGAAGAAAATATTATCTACTATCTTTCCCAACAAAATCAATCCTTCACAAGACAAAAACTCAAGATATTTCTCTAAAACAAATTTTTTTCCTGATATTAATACAAGTCGCGTGCTGATTTAAATTTTATTTAATACGACTTTTGTGTTTTAGTTCTGTCTTACTTTTTATGACTTTGGCGCCTGTTGAAGCATTCTTAAAATGAAGTCTTCTATCTATATTATCAAATGAGAAATACCCATTAAAAAATACCCCCAAGTTTTTTAACTTATTTTAATTTTCATGCCACTGAGAATTAATTTAAACTACCTATTGTAATGCTTGTTTTTTCAGTTAAATTAATGAGTTTTTCTTAATCAAATTTAAACTTAATATCATTAAATGAACCTACCTATTTTAATGCTTATCTTTTCCAGTTAAATTAATGAGTTTTTCTTAATGAAATTTAAACTTAATGTCATTAAATGAACCTAAAAATACATCATATTTAACGTAGCTTATTACAGACGAGTATGACCCAATAATGAACTTGAATTTTATTTTTACGAAAACGTGAATCACTTGACTTATGTAATATTTAAAATATATTAACTACAATATAACAAATGCATATAACCTACCTATACTTTAGTTTGAAATGATCATGCTCAAGTTTTATATAGTCAACTTACATCATGCATCGATCGATGTACAATACTCAAACCACCTATAGTTTTCGTTTTGTTTATAGGATGTATCAACCAACCAATCATACCATTGATTTTCTAAGCTTTATAAAAAA
>NC_027750.1:47964892-47981309 GCF_000695525.1 Brassica oleracea var. oleracea | reverse complement strand
GTTCTCCTTCAGCTATGTTATATGTCGATTCAATACTTTCGGTTTGGCTTTCTGAATCGCGCGGTCCAGTTACTTAGTTCTCGCTTATGTTGTCAAAGAAAAGTTACTAATTTTTAAATAATATTATAAAATTTTGATTTTTTTTGTTTCTAAAATTTTTAATGGTAAAACCCCTCAACTATGTTTACTTAATGTAGAAACCTCTAAATTAAAGATTCACCGGTAGTAATGGTAATTATGACCTGCTAGGGTTTAATTCATTAAATAACGTTAGTTTGAGGTTTTTTTCATTAAATACTTAGTTTGAGGGTTTTTATCCAAAACAAACTTAGTTGAGGGGTTTTAACGTTAAAAATCCAAGTCTAAAAATCATTTTATTTTCTTTAAACATGTATAACTAATTTATAATCTTTTATGTCATACTAAGTCATGATATAATATTTCTTCATATTTTACATTAATAACCATTGTTTTTATATATCGTCTACAATTCTCTAATTACGTCTATTTGTTCAATTTTGTATATGATATCGAATATTCATCATAAATAGATAGTTTAAGATTCCAAAAAAATTATTTACTTGGTGAATATATTATACATCAAATATTACAAATACATCATTTAGTTAAATAAATAACTAAAAACCGAAAATTCATACCCGCGCTAGCGCGCAGATCAGGTCTAGTTATTAATTATTAATCAATAGGATTAGGTCTTAGGTCTTCAGATAAAAACATCTTGCCGTCTTAGGCTTCTCATCTTCGTTGACTAAACACCACTCCTGCCATTTTTCTGCTTATGTAACATTTTGGCTTGGCTCAGTTTGAATCAATCAACTCTAAAGGGGTAATAGTGAAAAATCTAGGGAAATTCTATGTTTATTTGAATTAGCCAACAGAAAGTTGAGAGTAGGAGATTCGATGGAAATTTTGTTAGAAATCGACAACCGACATACCATAAACACAGCTCGTCTATAGTGGCAATAGATCCTTCTTGTTTGCACAAAAAGTAGAAAACAGAAACAAGAAAATGTCATACGTTAAGCGCTCTACCAATTTACTTATTGTACCTTACTTATGTGACTTATTGACAAAAATAAAAGCAATTGACTTTATCTCAACCTGAATCCTACTTCGGAGATCCAAACTGCTTAGTTATGTTAGTTAGATGCCTTAGAGTAAAGTACGGATCATCAGTAGATTTGGTTGGTCATTGTTTAAGCATCAGAAAAGAAAAAAAAAAATATATTTGTTTTTTTTGGTGACTTCATGAGTTTACCTTTAGAGGCTCAGCATCTTCGCCTTGTGGACGTTCTTGAGCTGCTTGGTGGTTTTCGGATTTTTTTTTCGCCAAGTTTTGCGCATATAGAGACCTGAAAACAATCACATGCACAAGTGAATAGGTTCAGATTCATAACAAGGTCTAAGACAGAAAATGAAAGTACAGAGGCTTGGTAAGGTACAGGTTACAATCACAAATACCTGCAGGATATGAACAGCGAATTCAGGTTTTGAAAAGAGTATATGTACTCCATGCTCTTATCGTTAAACAAACTTGACCACAAACCTCTCACCACGTACTCTGTGATGAAGTAGATTGAAGACAACAATACCTTGCATTCAGTATTCCTTCTCGAGATCATAGCCAACAAGAAGAAGGTTAGGGACGAATCGGTTACGACATCCACGCCAAAATAGCCGACACCGTGATTAAAACCAGCGGGCACCACGAAGACGCCAACCTTTTTTGGTTGTTTGTTGCAGACAAGATTGTGTGTTACAATCATCTAAACAAGTTCATGTTTCCTCGTTTGTCATATACATTAACTAGCAAGATACAGTCTATTTGGTTTTAGACATAAAAACTTGTCTGAATATTCTGTTTCAGCTACGGTAATGAATCAGTACGATTGAGTTTTCATGAAATTTGCAGTCTCTTGACGAAGAATTTAAGTACAACTGACACTTACGTATATATAGTTTTGTCAAGCTTTCGAGAAATCAATTAATTCACTGCAAGTGAAACATCTATGCTTCTTACAATAACCATTGTTTTTGCAGCATAATACAAATAATGAAACAAGATTAATTGACATGGACACCTATTTTTGTTCTTCTTCTTCCGACTCCTCTTTAGGGTATTCTTCTTCTATTTCAATCGCTTCTTCTTCTTCTTCTTCTTCTTCAAATATTTCGTTTTCTTCTTCCTCTTCTTCTTCAAATATTTCTTCTTCTTCTTCTTCCTCCTCCTCTTCAGGGTATTCGTTATTCCACCTAACAAAAGGATGGTTCATCAAGCTGTCAACAGTCCACCTTCGGGAAGGATCTTTCTTAAAACACTTTGACAGAAAGTCCTTTGCTTCGTCAGACAAAGAATCAGGAACATATGGAACCAAATCGCTTTCACCAATGAGAGTAATCCATTCTTCCCAACAACACAACTCACCATGCTCTGCCCAAACACGTTCCCCTGTCAACATCTCAAGAACCGTGCACCCAAAGGCCCAAACATCCGCACCATAGTCCACAACTTTGTCCCCTATAAGCTCCGGCGACATAAACCGTGTTGTGCCTCTCACGTGACCCCATCCATCACCGTACTCGCTCGACCCTTTCTCCATGGCTTTCCCGAAACCAGAGATCTTAGCCACAAACCCATGATGCTCCCCTGCGGCGAGTAAAATGTTCTTCGGTTTGATGTCGCAGTGGATTATCTTCTTTTCATGGATATGCTTGAGACCAATCAAGATACTCATAGCGAATATCTTCACATTATCTTCCGCCAACCCTATTCCTTTGTGGAGTTTGATGTGTTTCGCGAGGCATTGACCGTGACAGTACTCGAGAATGGTGTTGTACACCATCTTCTTGGTTTTCTTGTCATGTGTGGTCACGTTGCCATAGTAGGAGACAATGTATGGGTTATCTTCAAGACGGTTTAAGAACTCAGCCTCGTTCTTGAGCCGTGAAGCCTGTGAGAACTCAGTCGTTTTGATTGCCATCTCTTCAGGAAGTGATTCTTCTTCTCCCTCGGTCGTTCTCACGGCTAAGTGAACAGAGCCATATGAGCCTTTTCCAATAAAACTAGTCAACACCCACAAATCTCTTTCTCGAAAAGGGCTCGTCTTGGTCGAGGAAACAGCATCGTCCTCTGTTTTAGGCTTCTTGTGAGGACCGTCGGAGTCGTAGCTGTTGTCGTCGTCGTCACATCGACCATATCGACTGCTTTCTTTAGAATCAGACATGGATCTCTTCATCTTTCTTTCCTTCTCTATCACTCTCTTTAGATTTCTCAGACTTTGGTAATCAAACGAGCAAAGACGAAGTGTGTAGTTGTGTCCTCTGTGATTTGTATTTATAATCCTACTACTTGCATCTCAAGTTTCTTTATTTACTTTTTTCAATTAGGTTCGGGGATGTCAGGAGCAAAGCTGAACCTTAGGTTCGGACCGTGCGGTGATAAATCCAGCCGTTATATTTGACACGTGTAATTTTGATTTCTCTATTTCCTCTTTTCAGTTAGGTCTGGGTGCAAAGCGGTGATATAATCCAGCTGTTTCAATTTTTACTCGAACGTTAGAACTGCCACGTGTAATGCAAATTTCTAAATTTCCCTTTTTCGTCCCTTTGGTAATACTAATACCTAGATGAGTGACTACTCCCTCTAGATTTAAGAAATCGATGTTTTTAAAATTCGCGCACATGTTAAAAAAATAATACATATCTTTATAGTTTTATCTATTTCCCAACAAAGGTCTACCTCTCAATTTTTTTAGATTTTAATTTATGTTTGAATTGTAAAACAAAATAGATTGAAGATAGAACATCAATCTTTTTCTTTTGTATACAAAGAGAAAAACTAAAACATCAATTATTGTATTTTTTTGATGAAATTTCAAATTTATTGATCATTTTCTGAAAAATATTTATTTACAAAGCTTAAGCAATGAAGAATAAAAAAAATGAGAGTAAAAATACTATCCATTATACCGTGTGAGCTGCAAACCAATCGCTACACCTTTCAGCTTTGGTTTCCGAAAGTAGTCTATGGAAGTGATTCGATTCCTGACCATTTTGTCAATCAGCCGAGCTAGGTGGTCGACTGGCTTTGCCAACATCTATTATTTATATACGGAAAAGTATTATTCTACTTATGAATTTATTATTTATTGAAATATTAATCTATTTCTTTAATGAAAAAAATTAGACCTCGATCGAGTAGCACATAATATAATTAAAAAAAAAGTTTATGGTAATTTAATTTTATAAAAACAGTCATTAATTATAATATAATTTTGATGTAAATTTAACTCGCTTTAACATTTATCCAAATATATATATTTACATATGAATAGTGTATAATTAACTTATTATATAATAATAACTAATTTTAATGAATTCATAGGATTCATCTCATCATATGAGTATGAGTGTATGACCCTTTCTCATATGAGATAAAATCATTTTTAATATTTTTTTTCTATAAACAACAACTGATTTTTAAAGATTTATCTTGAAATGATTGATATTCATTTTTAATATTTTTATTGTGAAACTTAGATAATCCGTTTTTAACAGAGCAATATTTAATATTGGCTAACTTATAAAATTTTAACTTTCATTAAATTAAATTATTTATTAGGATATATATCCAAGATTTAGCTTAAAACCTAACTAAACTAATAAAAGAGAAATTTAATCATCAGTTAAGTCATGCATTGCAGTGTTTTTCATCATTTGTATTTACGTAAAAAATTTGAATCATAACATATATAGAAAATATACTTTTATTACGTAAATGATATATTTTTATTTAACAAAAAATAAGAGGAGATAAATATGATAAAATAAATATAATACCTATGCTCTAAAAATATTTTTGTTGATAAATTTGTAGATGATAATATATGATTAAGATTATGATGCTTAGAATTATTATAGGATTGTGAATTTATAAAGAATTTTATAGATTTTTAATTTTATAATGAGTCTAGTGTTATTCAAAAATATGTTAAACTCTGGTGTTATTAGTTTATAAATTTATAATTAGTTAGAAATTTATAAATATCTAGAGTTATTGGATTCATCATCTTACAAAGTCAATAAGGTTTTGTGTTATTCAAAAAAGAAAATAAAGTAGCTGAAGTACTTGTCATCTTTAAAAATCTCTTATTATTGAATTATTGATTATGAAAACTTTTTCATAAAATATTTTTATTAAAGCATTTCAAGTAGATCAACTATTCACAAAGTCTTTATAATTAACAAAAGTTAATTAGCAGATAACACAAATTTATAATTATAACATGTCCTCGCTCACTTTTTTTTTTTGAAACCAGTGTCCTCGCTCATTCACACAGTAAAGTTTAAACAAATAATGAAACCTCTATAAATTAATAATGTTGAGATTATACCAAAAATATAATTTTTTAATTAATTTATAGAAATATTAATTTATCGATATACTAATTGAACCAAAAACATAATTTGGGACTATAAAATTATATTATTTTATAGAGATTTTTAGTGTATATCAATTTATAGAGTAATAATTTAAAGAGGTTATACTGTATAAGACATAAGGTTTTGAGAAAGAAATTTATAATAAGAAACCAATAAACATAATCAAACATAATTATGTAAAGAGTTATTCTTGGGTTGAACCTAGAGATTCACCAACTAATAGGATTTAGTTATTTTATATTCGATATCTTTTAGAAAAGGAATCAAAATATCGTCAAGTTATATGATGCTCTTAAAATAAAAAGATTAAAATAATATTTACAAAAAAAATAATTTTAAAAAGAAATATTTATAAAGTCATCAGCAAAAAAAAACTAAACCTTAAACCCTAAATCCTAAATCCTAAAACCTTGGGTAGATCCTAAACGCTTGGGTAAACTCTAAACCCTTGGATAAATCATAAACTCTAAATTAAAAACACTAAACCCTAAACCCTAAACCCTAAACCCTAAACCCTTGTGTGTTTTAGTGTTTAGTGTTTTTGATTTAGAATTTAGGATTTCTCCAATGCTTTAGGATTTACCCAAGGGTTTAGGGTTTACCCAATGGTTTAGGGATTATGATTTAGGGTACAGGATTTAGTGTTTTGCTGACGACGTTAAAAAACAATTTTTAAGTTTTTTTTCCTAACTATTACTATTTTTTATTTATGTTTTTACATTTTTATTTTAAAAATATAATATAAGTTGATAATATTTTATTTCTTTTTTAAAAAGATGTCGAATATGAAATAACAAAATTCTATTATTTGGTAAATCTAAAGGTTCACCATATGGGTGAACAAAAAAATAAGTCTTATGTATGATATGCAATACAAATAAATATGTAAACATAAAAGTAAAAAATAAGAATAAAGAATGAAAATCTAATGAAAAGCTAGTGACCTATAATGATAGCTTGGAAATACATATGTGGCTGCAAGTTTTGGAAAAGCTAATGAAAGTAAATCATAATTGGAGTTACATTATATAAAAAAACTTGTAGATGCCATAAAGATTTTAGGATTACAACAATTGTAAAAACACTGATAGTGCAATATTTTTAATAGAAAAATGCTACTCCATTATATATACTAAGCTAGATGTGGTTTGGAAATCTAAACTAGAATAGAGCAATCAATAAAAACTAAGGAAGTTATTCATGGTGGAATTGCTTGAAATGTCATAAATTGGCTACCATCTTTCAAAAATATACTCAATAAAATTAAATATTTTAATATTTGAGTTTAGAGTTTAATAATTATTATTTAAGGTTTATTATTTAGAGTGCGGAGTTGGACTTATAAAATTCTTTAAAATTTTATTAATTATTTTTAAAATAAAATTTAGAATCATCATTTAAATAATGGTAGTTTTAGTTTAAATTTAAACTCTATTAAAATACATAATTGAATAGCACCCACTAATCTTCCAGAAAGAATTCGTGCAATCTTTTGCTAAAAAGTCTACTACCGGTTATGTGCTTTTGGTATCTGTATTATCTTGAAATCTTGGAATCTATTTTGTATAAGGGTTTGTCGATGACATAAAAGGGATGTATTCAACTGAGAGTTTCAGGTGATTTGTATTAAAATGACAAATCCACTGTTATTGAAACATGAATTTTAAAAACTCATTTAAAATCCACTGTTATTGAATTTGACATTTCTTAAAATACTCTGAAATCCACTGTTATTGAAAATATTTTAAGTTGTGGAGTTTTAAAGTTTTCAGGTGATTTTAGGGTGTTTGGGTATGATTTCTTAGTTAAAAAAATTAAAACTCAAATCCCATAGTTTTAGGTGATATTCTAGAGTAGTTTAACAAAAGTCACTTAAATCTCTGCAACTTATTGAAATCATCTAAAACCCCATTAAAAATCAAATCACATCAAATGTTAAATTGAATACATCCCCCAAAGATTTTAGGATTACAACAGTTATAACAACACAATACTTAAAATATAAATTCTTTAAAATTATTACAGAGACTGAAACTGCTTGTGTCCTTAAAACAAAGTTTACAGCCGTTAGGTGTATATCTCTATAGAACATATATACACAGATTTTTAATGCATTAAATCGAATCCTTATGAACCTAACCACCATGTCGGTCAACTGTGTTGGAAACAGAATAAGGGAAACTGCTCAGTTGAAAATGAAGACATCTTGTCTATAGCTGCATCCATCTTCCATATACAGGATGATTAGTACTAGTAGAAGCGTTTCTAGTGATAAATGACAATCTATGGTTTTGAATCTCTTGAGTGTTCTTAATCTGTTCTGTTTCTAAAGAAATGGAAGAAAAGTGGAACTTTGTGGACTAATTACATAAACACTGTTTCTGCTGCGTCTTTTTTTGTGAGACTTAAATCATTCACATCCCCTCATGTGCTCTGCTATGATTGCTGCTGACGGTTTCCATATGTATGGCTAGCCAAATCTGAGTGCTTACTATGTCTAAATATGGTTTCTCAAATTCTTTTGCCTCATGTGAATCTGTGATGGTTCCAGTGTCATTTGTTTTATTGGTTTCTTCAGACACAGAATTGGATCTCTTTTATGATAAATCATAAAAAAATTAGTCAGAGACACAATTTCGCTTTGCAATTACACTCTAAGGCACATAGTGCTCGAAATCACTTTCTGAAGATGCTTTTACGACCATACCCTTTAACCAAGTTGATCTCTTTCTACGTAAGAAAACAATTTGTTTCATTTATTGTTTTTTCTCTTTCTTATCCATCTAAGATCATTTCCAATGGTTCCCCTCATTTTTCCCCTCAAAATGAAGTAAACTCAAAATGAGTTTGTGATTTGCTCCAATGGTTCCTTTCATTTTCTCCTTCAATTCTTATTATATTCATTTTTCAACTTCTTATTTATTGCAAATAACACCTTTTATTTTATAAGATTTTAGATTATGCTCACTTATTTTTAAATTCTACAATTTAACCAAACTTTAACTTATAAAAAGCAAATATTTATTACATTAATAAAAATACATAACAACATACAAAGTAATAGTAGAATTTTACTTAAACAATAATATCACTATCTTTTTTTCCAACAAATGATCAATCAACACATTTCGAAGAGAGAAGTGTTTTCTATCTTATTTTCTTTTAATTATATTTATAACTTATAAAATTATAAATTATATTTTAATAACTAATTATTGGTAATTATATTTTAACAAGTTTAATCAGTATATACATATTGGATATAAAGTTATAAAAATTATGTTTAGTGTTAATATTTTGTTTATACATAAAATAAAGATTGTCAAAAAGTAAAGAACCATTATGTAAATAAAAAAATTTGACATAAAAATGAGGTTGTGAATAGTGTTCCCTCAAATTTGAGGGAATACTGTTCATATCCTCATTTTTTTCCTCAAAATGAAGTACCATTGGAGATGGATTTCCTTCATTTTTTGATATTTTCCCTCATTTTGATGCACCATTGGAGATGCTCTAAAGCATATCTATCTCGTTGCGAACTAATTGTTTATCTTTTCCAGAGCTTTAATTTTTTCATTTCCCAATTCATATTCCATTGCAAAATCTTTGCCCATATTAATCCAAAGTGTCAGTGGTTACTTGTGTCGTCGTAAATTTCTTTTCTTTTTCTTGTTTCCAGATTATCTAATTAGGTTTAACATATGCTGAAGAATGAAGCACGCAAAAAACGAACCGGTTCAATCAAGTTTTGTGAGAACATGGAGGATGCCATCGCTGCTGCTTCTGCCACCATAGAAGCCACCGCAGCAAGTAGTTCCTAAGATTTCTGAGTTGTTAGTCACTTCAATCTCTTTGATGATGAAGAAGATAGATCCAGTGGAGGCTGTGGCGGTTATGGAGGAGGTGGTTACGGAGATGGAAAGCGTGAGGGTAGATACAAGAGACTCGTGGATACAATGGTGGTGGATGTGGTTATTCGAAAGGTGGAGTTGGTGGTGGTTATGGATACAATGGAAGTGGCTGTGGATACCGGAGTGGAGGTTGTGGTGGTTATGGATACGAAGGTGGTAGTGGATTCAGAGGTTGATACTTTTGGAAACTTTGTTGATGAAACTTCGTTCACAAACCTCATTCACACAATCTCATCCATGGAACTCTATTAAAAAAAACTTTAGTTACAATTTTTTGGCTCATTTGATATTAGTTATTGTCCTTTTGATGATAAATTTACTATATATGAAAGAAAAGCTTGATCATCTTTTTATGAAAATGATGAACTTATAACCCACTAAAATCATCCACAAGACTTCGTCCACGAAATCTCGTCTACGAAACCTCTTGTAAGATTAAAAACCTCGTCCACGAAAATTCGTCCACGAAACCTCGTCTACACGTTCACATATCTCTCATCCACGACTGCTCCATATATATATATATATATATACATATATATATATATATATATATATATATATATATATACATATATATATATATATATATATATATATATATATATACATATATATATATATATATATATATATATATATATATACATATATATATATATATATATATATATATATATATATACATATATATATATATATATATATATATATATATATATACATATATATATATATATATATATATACATTATGTATATCAAAATGTACAAGAGAAAAAATCATAATTTGTTTTACGCATAAATATAAAATTTTATACATTATAATTTGCAATAGTGACCAATAAAATATGTTGGGGGAATACAAAACCAATTAATATGTCAACTAAACTAATAAA
Organism: Brassica oleracea var. oleracea; assembly: GCF_000695525.1. Classification (NCBI taxonomy): domain Eukaryota; kingdom Viridiplantae; phylum Streptophyta; class Magnoliopsida; order Brassicales; family Brassicaceae; genus Brassica; species Brassica oleracea. The sequence goes on along the minus strand of NC_027750.1, from coordinate 47,971,037 downwards.
TGTTACCACTCAAATTACCTAAGGAGTGATTTATACTCTTTCAAATAAGAGGTCGAGTTGTAGTACTTAGGGATCGAATTCACATGGAGCTAGGGAACCTAAGGAATCTAATATGATTTGTTAAGCAAGAATGTTTTGAGAGTTCTTAAATGTAAATTGCAGTTTTTATATTGAACAAGTATTTGTTCAATAGCAGGTTTGAGGTTTTGGTGCTTAAAAAGGAAATAGCTAGACTTAGGGTTTTTATTCAGGAAAATTGAAATTATAATCATACAGATGCCTAATGAGTTGCATGCATGATAATGTAAAGCTCAACAACTTGATCAACAAGTCAATCAGCTCTCGCATGTATTGACTTGTCTATTAACTAGATCTAATGATCTCAACTGTCGTTATTTTGATCAATAGAAAGTGTCGATCGATAATCATATATGGATATCGATCGATACACCTTTTGCACCGTCGATCGATTATTCAAGTGTGATATCGATCGATGCGTTCTAGTCAAGCTTTATGCACATGTTGAATGAAGGCTTACTAAGCTCACTAGATCAGCTCTCGCCTTGCTCATAGCAAGAAACATTGTTCTATTAGAATGTTTTCAGGATGAGAATAAAGCTCTCGCTTTTATCAATCAATCCAAGGGCAGGTTCTAGGTAGCTAATCTAGACACATGCATTAATGAACAATCCTAAAGATGATTATCACAACTCAGCAATCTATAGTTGATGCTAATCCCTCCTAACCTATTTAAACCCTAAAATCTAACAATGGAACTACTCAAACATGGCTAAACAATTAATAACAGCAGTTAAGTATAAAAACTTCATTAGAATAGTAAATAGATATCAATGGAGTTCCAATCACAAATTATAACTTTGGATCTTCTCTCCAATCTATCAAAATCCTAAAAACCTTTGATGTGAAAATAGTAAAACAATGAAAGCACACTTTGCCTCTAACATAGTGGCAAAGTTTATATAATTAGGGTAAAACTCGTCAGGGGTAATCTTGTAAAATGGTGAAGTCTTGGGCTTCAAGTCGGCTGTGACCAAACGGGCTTTCTGCACGCTTAGCTGTCGATCGATACCAAGACATGTGTATCGATCAATTCTTACTCTCCAATATCGACCGATTGTCGAGCTCGATGGTCATCTCGGGTGCTTGCTCCAAATATCTTCAAAATGCTCCAAAATCATCACTTATCTCCAAAACACTCCTGATCTTATAAATATAATAAATAGACTCTATAATATAATAATTATTAGTAAAAACACCTATAAACTATGGATAAAAATGAGTGAAATCCATAGTCTATCAACTCCCCCAGACTTATCCTTTTGCTTGTCCTCAAGCAAAACAAACAGGCAGTCTCTCTGAAAGAGGTTTTTAAAAAACAGCAAAGACTCACATGATTTAAAATTTAGAATCATCACCTCTACAATATTGCAATCCACATCTAAGAAGTCCTAATCACAAAAGCACATTATACCATATCCTAGCTTAGCAACCAAATTCATCTAGCCAACAACTTAGCAAATCTTGTCTTTCATTCCCCTCTACCAATCTCATTTCTTAGCAGAAAATAAAAGTGAAGGCTTTATATTGGGAGTATCGATCACATGATGCAATGATTCTCAAACAAGTATCTGGACCTGCAGGTAAACATTAGTTCATATCTTCTCTCTCTACTAATTTTCTCTCTTAGTCAAAGTCTGCTTATATGCAAGATCATTGACCAAGATTGGACAGGCTTCCATGAATCAAGCCTTAATGGTGGTTGCCACCAAGTTCTGTTCACTTCTTTTTGACCTATATCCTAGGATTATTTGTGTAGCAAGTCTTAATGGTTGTAGCCACCAAGTCATGTTCTAATCTTTTACCTATGAAATTCTTATGAAGCAGGCCTTAATGGTTGTAGCCACCAAGTCCTGTTCGAATTCCTTCCTAATAAATCTCTATAATAATAAATATATATTTTTTATTCTATATATAATCTATATTTCGTAAATAGAGATAAAAAGGGTGATAAATCTATATACACAAGGCTTTACCTTCCAGATTTGTTTGAAGAATCCGATCCCAGGTATACCAAGCCCCAAGACAAGCAGTTTTGTCAAGTTTAGTGTTGGAGGTCAGCTTTGGTTCCTTCAAAACAATCTCAGCAAGAGTGGATAGTTGACAGGTTGATCCACTTTAGTATCTTTACTACTATCTGCAATCAGTTAGTCTAGAATGGTGCTAAAGAGTGGTTAGATATCTAACAAAATTTATAAGTTCATAATTCTCTTCTTGACTTAATAATAACTTAATTTGAAAACATTTTAATAAGACTAATAAATAAATAAATATCAGTAAACCTCCCCCCAGACTTAAACTACACTGTTCCCAGTGTAAATTCAGTCAGAGTTATGGGTAGAAATAAATCATAAGGACTCAATGTAACAAGTAAGAACGATATACCAGACCGGAATGAATGTCGACCTATGTAAGGATGTTGATATCAGTCGATGCAGGTAAGGCAATGTCGATCGATGTCGACAGGTTCGCGTCGGTCGATACTGATGGCAATCATCTACTTGGTTCTTCTTTTTGTTTTATTTTATTTTATTTTTATGACCTGCAATAATTAAAAACCAACATAAATAGTATAGCAATAGAAACTTAATAAATATTACCTAATAGTGGGTAGCCTCCCACTCAGCTCTTTGTTATAGTCATTTAGCTTGACTTTGGAGGTGATTTGGCTAGTAGTGTTGAGAACTGGGACTTGTTGGAAAAAAGGTATCCATCTCTTCTTTGTGCTTGTTGAACCAAGTACCAGTGAAGTCTCTCATTGCTTCATCCCCTCTGCGCCATTTATCTTTCATTGCTGCAGTTGTGTTTTCAATCCTCTGCAATCTTTCACCAAGACTCTCAAGGTTGAACTGATGTCTGGTAAGTGCAGCGTAAGTGTCAGCTGAGATCTCCTTTCCATGGTAATGTGTGTTGGACATGTCGGATGTCATCTTTGGTACTAGCCGGCCTCGGTTTGTAGCGTTGTCGACCGATGTTTGGTTGGGAATGTCGGTCGATATGTTGTTGCGTCTGTCGATCGATAGCGATGCTTCTGGTCGACGGGCAATGTAACTCTGAATCTCCACCAACTCCCCTTGTATAGCTTCAATCTTGGAGGTCAAAGCATTAATGCTAAGATCCATTGGGAAATATATGTCATCACATCTCCCATCAAGCCTCTCCTCTGTAGTTTCCAGATCTCTATAGATCCCTTATACCAACTGATTTATCTCTTCTCTGGTGTGGAAATCTGGTTGAGACTTCATCGTATGTGGGCGTGGCGGACTGTTATCGATCGATGCTGTCAAGCGGTTGTCACTCGATGTGTGATGGTGCCTGTCGATTGATGTAGGTGGTGTGATGTCGATCGATGGTGGTTGTCTTCTATCGATTGATGGAGGTCGAGCAACGTTGGCCTCGTGTTGAATTCTGGCTATGTCTTGCTTCATCTCCTCCATGTAAGTAGTTAGCCAACTGATACAATCATTCAATGGATAGTAGACACCATCAAGCTTCATCTGGAAAGCTTCTTTGTTCCTCTCATGTTCACCACAGGCTCCATAGAACATCTCATTGATCTCGTCCTTGGTGTAGATCTCTGGTTTTTGTCTGTGTGAATGAGCTAGCATGTTCAGGAAGACATATGTAAGCCGACTCATCTCTTGAAGCTCTTTCCAGAAGTCTTCTGATATCCATGGTGTGAACATGAATGGTGCGTCCATCTAGATCTCTGACGTACCTCTGATCATCTCTGTAAACTCCATACTCATCTTTCTACTCCCAGTAGAATTTCCCGTTACCATAGAGGTCATAAGCTCTTCTGCCGAATTCTGGCTGTCTGTCGACCGATGTTGGGACGTCAACGTCGATCGATGGTTGAGTTGTATAGCGAGATCGTTGTATGAAGCCGTTGTCTATGCCACCATCTGTGTCATAGTACTCCTTTGGAGCATTCTGTTCTGGATTGCTGCATTGATGCATGAACAGATTGTCTGCTCCATTGGCTGTCAGAAGGATATCTGCGATATCTTCTCGAGATACATGTAGTGTGCGTCCGTCTGTTGCTTTTGCGTAGCCATCAGGGTCCCTGAAAATACCAAATTCGTCTGGAGTTAAATACTGGTTATCTAATTTATCTTTTTTGCTTAGAGTGGTTTTCGGTATTGGACGGTTATCGATCGATGTTGCGACGTTGTTGTCGATCGATTGTTGGTGACGTATGTCGATCGATTGTTGATGACGAGCGTCGATCGGATGGCTGAAACGAGTTCTTTCCCAAGCAACTTCTGCTTGAATCTGATCTGTTTCATCGCGTCTTTGCATGTTGAGCAGCTCCTCGTCTGTGAAACTATCTTGTAGCTTATCTGCTCCTGGTGTGTAGGTTGCTGTTTCTACTGCAAAGCTCTCGTGGTGGTGTTCATCTGCCGAACTGCCAATCGAGTAGTCTCCTTCTTGCGCACGGTTGAAGTCAGTGTCGACCGATTTGTAGTAGGCAGTGTCGGTCGATGCTCGCTTTCGGCATCGTTATTGAGGTTGATTGTCGATCGATGGCCAGCTCGTCATGTCGATCGATGGTGCATTCCTTTTCCAAGAGGAATGATGTAGGAGCTTATCTTCCTCATCAAGTATGGCTCTGTACTCAGTAGCTCGTTCCTCTTCATAGACTTCATCATACTCGTCTGTATGCATATTTTGTCTGGTGTAAGTGGCAATAGTGGGGTTGTAGTAGTCGTTCTCCCACTCATCTGGATAAGTGTCGACCGATTCTTCTTTGTGTGTGTCGGTCGATTTTCAGTGTGTATTGTCGATCGATTTAACTGGATGAGTGTCGATTGATGCTGAGTAGTCAAATTCATACTTGGCTCCACAGTGACATGCTGCAATGATTCCTGGATCATTGAATCTTCTGGAGATCATCCGTGGCTTCTTCACTGGGATAGGGTTGTAGTGGGTGTTAGGATCAATGAGTGTTAGACACAACTGGTTGGTTTGGAAGTTGAACACTGCTCCCACTGTTGACAAGAAAGCTCTCCCAAGTAGAAGAGAAGAGGTCTAGTTTAACTTGATGTCCAAGACATGGAAATCAACTGGAACTAGGGCATTACCAATCTGCACCTCTAGGTCTCTCACAATTCCTCCTGAGTTCCTCTGGGAACAATCCACAAAAGTGAACAATTCCTGCGAAGGCTCGACCTGCAGACCCAGATGGTCTGCTATAACCCTAGGTAGGATGCTGACTGATGCTTCTGTATCGCACAAGGCATGTGGGAATTCAATACCCTTCACTGTGCATGGTATTGCAAATTGGCCAGGATCATTCTTCTTCTTCAATGTAATCCTAATCCTCATCTTTTCTCTACCTTCACAAAACATTCTTCTGATGTCTTCTTCTTTCTCTCTGGTTTCTCTGAAGAACATCCACAATCTGTGGGTATAATAAGCCTCCTTGAATGGCTTATGTAGAGGAATCCTGAAGACTCTCTTTCGGAAATTTTCCTTTTCCTTTTCATTAGCCCCCCTCTTCAGACGTTTCGTCACACTTTCCTTTCTTCTCCTTAGGGTTCTTCCAGTAGAAACCCTATCCTCTTCCATAGGATCTTCTTGTCTATCGATTTGGGTTGGTGTATTGTTGGGGTCAAAATTGGTCACGACGGAATCGATGTCCGAAAGTCCTCAGAAAAACTGAATCTCGGTCAAAACTTCAAAAGCCGAGAAAATGAACAGCTGAAACGGTTCGCACGGCGAGCTCGGCCGTGACACAAACCAGCTCGCCCGGCGAGCACGACCGTGTTGCCGATCGAGTCGCCGGCGAGCTCAGCCGTGACACGGGCCAGCTCGCTCGGCGAGCACGACTGTGTTGCCGGTCGACTCGCCGGCGAGCTCGGCCGCGACACAAGCCAGCTCGGCCGGCGAGCACGGCCGTGTTGCCGGTCGACTCGCCGGTGAGCTCGGCCGTGACACGGGCCAGCTCGCCCGGCGTTTCCGAAATAGTGCTGTGGGCGACGTAGTTCCTCACGGTTCAAAAGTTATGAGGTTTCCAAGTTTAGACTCGTTTTAGGCCGAAAAAAAAATAAAAAAAAAATAAAAG
>NC_027750.1:47963386-47964886 GCF_000695525.1 Brassica oleracea var. oleracea | reverse complement strand
TTTTTGCATCTTCGTCCAAAGTTTCCATAACTCAGTCTTCGGGTCGGTGGATACGACACCAATGTTCCGTCTAAAAAACATCGTCGAAAGTATTCGGGAAGTTGGGAAGGTTATGTCTCTTGAACAGTTTCATGTTCTTCGTAGTAGAGCAGGATATGGTTAACTTAACACCAACTGCCTCGGCTATGCGAAGAAACAGGGTTCCATTGGAAGAACCATGCCTATACCTACGGCTACTGCGCGAGTAAAATCGTAAAAATGCTCAAGTCTTGATGCGGCCCAAAGAGGGTCTGAATTGTGGACAACGGCCCATCTTTGGTCCCAAAAGACTTGAACCTGAAGACTGGTATGACGGTTTATCTCATCCGCGGGGAGAGATAAATGTCAAATTTTCGAAGATAATCACAAAGAAGAAGGAAATATGGAAAAGCCCGCTTCACGACAAATCTGGCCGGAGAAAAGGTAAACTGACCTAAGGAGGAGTATATAAGGAGGACCTAGGACGAAGAGAAGAAGAGAGCTTTCTAAGAGCAAACTTAATACTTAGAGCAATTTAGGTATTTTTCCGTTTTTACTACCGAGCTGCGACTCGACTAGGTTAGAACTTAGGTGGCTAGACTAGCGAACATACCGACAGCTCTCGTGGCCTAGGATCTTACATGTTTTTCACGCTCAAACGCGAATTCGGAAATAAGACCTCTTTGTTCTCTTTTCGCTATTTTACGATTTATTACTTTTGGATCTTTCATATTGATTGTGTTGTGTGTGGCCCAGCAGATAACCGGGATCTTCAGGAAAGGCTAGGTTAACTTGGCTTTCCTCCGATTAACAAAACTCGACGGGGTGAATTTTGGTTCCCACAATGACATATATTTCCTCTTTGTCGATTTAATGAGTTCATGCTTCTGTTACGTAAAATATCCGTGCTGATATACACATGAGTGCTTGAATTTAGTAGCAAACGCACGACGGGACTCCCGTCGATGGCAACGCTGATAAAAATCCCGCTGGAAACGTATCAACGGTCACTGCCGACACAGCGATACTAGACCAGATGAAGGAAATGTTCGCCTCCACTCAGAAAAATACGGACGAACAAGGAAAACTCGTGGCCTCTCTCGCAAAACAGGTGGAAACCTTAACGGCGAAGGCCAGGAGCAAAGCCCCGTGCGGAACCTCAAGAGCCCGAACGCGGTAGAAGACTTGATTTCGAGACTCCGGGCAATCGAGCTGCAAACGCGGACATGGCTTCCTCAGGCCAAAACCCTGATGAAACGCTCCAGCCAGGTGCACAGCCAACTGCGGAGAAGACTCCGGGCAATCGAGCTGCAAACGCGGACAAGGCTTCCTTAGGCCAAAAACCTGATGAAACGCTCCAGCAGGAGCACAGCCAACTGCGGAGAACCTTCCACCTCCTAACGGGAGCAACGAAGGAGAAGAAATCAAGCGCATCGACCTGGATATAAGCGACCAGTCCGATCACTCGGACGACGGTGCTGA
>NC_027750.1:47962015-47963307 GCF_000695525.1 Brassica oleracea var. oleracea | reverse complement strand
GAAAATCTCTATTGGGTAGAACAGGAGGAGCTGGCCGAAAAGCAGGCCGGGATCCACCGCGGCCAACACAGACAAGCTCGCAAGGCTGCTAGAAATCCTGATGAGATCCACGATCTCCGCGAGTACATCGCGAAAACCGCCGCGGAGGTGAAAGCGGTGAAATCACAAATCCACCACGCGACAAGCGCTGCGCCCGAGATCGACAGACTTCTCGAGGAAGCACGCAAACCCCCGTTCACTGCCCGGATTACTGAGACCAACGTCTCAAACCCGGGGAAGATCAAAATTCCCATCTACGATGGCACCACCGACCCGTAAGCGCACCTGCAGTCTTTCCAGATCCCGATGGGGAGGTGCAAACTCAAGGAACGCGAACGAGACGCTGGCTACAAAGCGCACATGCAGTCTTTCCAGATCGTGATGGCGAGGTGCAAACTCAAGGAACGCGAATGAGACGCTGGCTACTGCCTCCTCTTTGTCAAAAACCTGAAAGGAGCCGTGCTCGAATGGTTTTCTCGCCTAAAACAAAATTCCATCGAAAGTTTCCGCCAACTTGCTTCAGAGTTTCTCAAGCAGTATTCTATGTTCATGGATAGAGACGTCGATTTCTGGAGCCTGTTTCAAAGAGAAGACGAGCCACTTCGCGAGTTCATGAACAGATTCAAGCTAGTAATGGCAAGTGTCACCGGGATCAGCGACAAAGTGGCGATTGATGCTCTAAAGAAAACTCTCTGGTACCGGTCGAAATTCCGGCAATTGGTATCCCTCGAAAAACCGAGAACGATTCAAGATGCTCTTCATAAGGCAACAGACTTCATCGTAATGGAAGAGGAGATGAAAATCCTCTCCCAGAAGTACAACCCGCAGAAGACGCCTGCTAAAAAAGAAAAGCTCTCGAAACGACAAGTATGTCCACCACGAGGGAGAAGACGTCCAGGGCAAGCACAACTACACTATCAATTTCGAACAAGGGACGACCTCCGGAAAGACCTGGTCCAGGAACCAGTATAAGGATAACTCCTACTACGAGTTCCACCAGACCAAAGGTCATTCCACTACGAACTACAAAGTTCTCGGCGCAAGGCTAGCCGCAAAACTCCTCGCTGGCGACCTCTCAAAGGTCACTAGCATAAAAGACCTCATCCTGGATCCGACCGCCCTCCCAGGACTGATAAAGAGTCTCCCGAGAGGGACGCACGCGCAAATAAGTCTGGCGGGAAACGCGGAAGAAGGCAGGATGACCTTGGAGACAATAGTACCCGCCGGAGGATAAACATGATCATCGGAGAATC
>NC_027750.1:47961081-47961890 GCF_000695525.1 Brassica oleracea var. oleracea | reverse complement strand
GACCGACAACGCTCAAAATGATACGATTGTTTTCGAGGAGGAGGAAACCGTTGGACTCGATAAACCTCACTGCGACCCGCTGGTCATCGACTTGGTGATTCGAGACCTCTAAGTGGGAAGAATCCTCATCGACACAGGCAGCACGGTAAACGTCATTTTCCGCGACACTCTCCGGAGAATGAACATCGAAATCGGGGAAATCGTCCTGGAACCAAAACCACTGACCGGTTTTTTGGGTACAACATCAATGACCCTCAGATCGATCAAACTTCCGGTCATGGCAAGGGAAGTCACGAAAATCATTGACTTCGCCGTAGTCGATAACCCAGCCTTCTATAATGTTATCCTGGGAACCCCATGGTTCAACGCAATGAAGGCGGTACCGTCGACTTACCACCTTAGCATCAAGTTCCCAACACCAAACGGAACAGCAGTAATCTGGGGATGCCAGAAACAATCTAGGCTCTGCTTTTTGGCCGAGCATAAGCTAAGACAAACTCGGAACACCCCTGCGGTTAGCCCGAAGCAAGTCAAGAAAACTCAGAGTACTCCCAAAGGTTCCACAAAGAGCGATTCAGAATCACTCGCCCAGGCAACGGCTCCGGANCGATTAGCCCGAAGCGAGTCAAGAAAACTCAGAGTACTCCCAAAGGTTCCACAAAGAGCGATTCGGAATCACTCTCCCAGGCAACGGCTCCGGGCAGCGATGCAATTCCGGAGTCCATCGCCCTACCAGCGGAAATCCCGACTCACGAAACGGCAGCCGATTTAACTAAAGCCTCAACGGCCAAAGTAACAGAAACGGCCCT
>NC_027750.1:47959903-47960935 GCF_000695525.1 Brassica oleracea var. oleracea | reverse complement strand
CAAAGTTCGGAATATCCACACATGTACTAGATATTTTCGAAACTTTTCCAATAAGACTCATTTTATTACGGTCTCCCGATTCACTTGCAATAAGCCACAACAATCGGAGATTAACTTGAGAAACACCCAAGACAAGGGTCTCCAAACACGCATACCTTTCGAGCAGTCCTTGGATGGGAACTAACTTAAAAAACAATCACTGCGTATCAATGGTCAAGCAAGACCAAATACATCTTCTCTAAAAACGAAGATCGTAACTTTCTCACTACAAAGGATATACCTTTCGGAAAAAGCGAGACGTCGTATATATTTTCGAGAGATATTATCCAAACACACAGTCAGTCCGTGACTCTAAAAATTGCCCGTCTAACCTTTCGTAAAAGTAAAGGTTCTCTTACATCCGACGAGGATGCCATAGCGCGCTATACAAGAAATCCAAAATTTTGGTCAGCTCTCCAGACGGTCTCTGGAGAGTGCACGGTTCGTTCCATACAAGTCATATAAGCCGGCGCCAAGTCGCGGACTTTAAATCGGAAAGAACCAGGTAGAAATTGCCCACAGGCAAAACGAGAGCAGATCAGTCATCGCACAGCCTTAGAGCCGAAAGTAAACCTAGGTCTTGCCCTAAACCCAGTCCTACTGGTCCACTAACATCTCAAGTAGGCAAAACGAGAGCCGATCAGTCGTCGCACAGCATTAGAGCCGAAAGTAAACCTAGGTCTTGCCCTAAACCCAGTCCTACTGAGAGAAGTCCTCGTTCCGCGACTCGTAGAGGGTAGCAACCAAGCCACGACACTAGCAAAAATCGCCCACAAAATTTTGAGCATCCTTAAAGCTCTCAAATTTGGTGGGAAACAAAGCAGCCCTCCGCTTCATTTCGGCGATAATCGCTCTCTTTCCTCTCCTCTCCGCACGGACAAAGGCCCGAGAATGGAGCCCAGCCTGTCTCTGGCTCTGTTCTTCGACCTCCTTCCAAAACCGAAAGAGTTCTCTTTCAGCCTCCTCGGCTTTGAAGTGAGAGATACACGAATC
>NC_027750.1:47957406-47958987 GCF_000695525.1 Brassica oleracea var. oleracea | reverse complement strand
AGAAACCAGGGTTCCATTCTGGCAGCGGAAGGTTTCCCAAGACGTTCTCGAAGGCAACTCCCTTGCCTTTCCGAGACCTGATTCTCTGCCTCTGAGCAGGCAAGACATCAATGACTGGTTCTACGTCATACGGAACGTCCAGAGGCTGAGAGACGGCTTGAGATCGATGTAGCTCCACCGCGCTTCGAATCCGTTTGACGGTGAAGGAATTCCAGAAGAACGGCCTGCTGCGGAGAAGATCTCGCTTGGCAAAAAGATCGGCAGGAGTCGGCGGAAGGATCCTGTTCACTGCAAGATAATAAAAAAATCATCTTTGCATCTTTTCAAGGTATCAAAACGAAAGATATAGCTATTTGTATTACCACGGGTGAAGTTCCACTCCCGACGGAATAAGTGGAGGTAGCTCTCCTCGACAGACTCCCCATCTATCCGGACAAAGAAAAAGCGCTCGAACCATGCCTTAGGATATTAAGTGTGCCCCTGAATTATTGCCATACCCTTCTTTGGCGCCATGCGGTATGAGCCATCGATCCCCGTTCCTCTCGTAAACCAAAATCCCTCGAAGTCGCCATGGTTAAGATCGATTCCTAACTCGTAACTTGAGATCAACACGCCGAGCCAATGCTGCAAGGCCGGAACGCTTAGATGACTGATTGAAAGCCCAAAGTGGCAAAGCGCGCGGACGATGGTACCAGGAATCGGAAACCACATACGGCAATACACCAGGAAGGCCTTGTAGCAAGTAAAGAAACATTCCAGAGGGTTCTTCGCACTCTCGTTGCCACTCGGGATCCAAAATACGACTCCACTTGGGATCTGGTAAAACTCCCTGAGAGTCATGAGGTTGTCGGGAGAGACCATGCTCGGCGTAAGGGGTGCGTTTGGCAACCTCACGGGTTTCTTAGGAATCGGAATGTCTTGCGAAGGCGGAGGCGAGCCGCAAAGAGCTTTGTAGTACGCATCCTTTGCTTCTTCCTCAACTTCAAATTCTTCTTTTGGGGCGATCATCTCATTGGCAGAAGAGTCACCCGAAGATGAGTGTGAGGAAGAATTCCTCTTTGAAGATCCTTTTCTTGAAGACATTTTCTTTGAGCAAGAGAGATCTTGGAGAAAAATTTTTTATCTTGGAGGAATCTTTTCTTAAGGGAAGAAGTGAGTAAAGAATTTGAAAAACTTACTTCCCTTACTTATACAATTTTTTCTTTACTATTCACCTTCGATCTTTCAACAAACGATTACGTCTAAATTCCACCTAGAACAGACCATACCGCAAGCTAGGACCAAACACCCAGGTCCAAGGATCCTAGCTAGCTGGGGGGCTAACTGTTGGGGTCAAAATCGGTCACGACGGAATCGATGTCCGAAAGTCCTCAGAAAAACCGAATCTCGGTCAAAACTTCAAAAGCCGAGAAAACGAACATCCGAAATGGATCGCCCAGCGAGCTCGGCCGCGACACAAGCAAGCTCACCCGGCGAGCATGGCCGTGTTGCCGGTCAAGTCACCGGCGAGCTCGGCCGTGACACGGGCCATCTTGCCCGGCGAGCACGACCGTGTTGCCGGTCGACTCGCCGGTGAGCTCG
>NC_027750.1:47955937-47957315 GCF_000695525.1 Brassica oleracea var. oleracea | reverse complement strand
CGACCGTGTTGCCGGTCGACTCGCCGGCGAGCTTGATCGTGCCACGGATCAGCTCGCCCGGCGAGCGCGGCCAATTCTCCATGGACCATTCCGAACCCGGTCCCATCCCATAACCATGCATCTTCGTCCAAAGTTTCCGTAACTCAGTCTTCGGGTTCGTGGATACGACACCAATGTTCCGTCTAAAAAACATCGTGGAAAGTATTCGGGAAGTTGGGAAGGTTATGTCTCTCGAACAGTTTCCTATTCTTCATAGTAGAGCAGGTTAAGGTTAACTTAACACCGACTTCCTCGGCTATGCGAAGAAACAGGGTTCCGTTGGAAGAACCATGCCTATACCAACGGCTACTCCGCTAGTAAAATCGTAAAAACGCTTAAGTCTCGATACGGTCCAAAGAGGGTCCGAATTGCGGACAACGGTTCATCTTTGGTCCCAAAAGACTTGAACCCAAAGACTGGTATGACGGTTTATCTCATCCGTGGGGAGAGATAAATGTCAAATTTCCGAAGATAATCACAAAGAAGAAGGGAATATGGAAAAGCCCGGTTCACGACAAATCCGGCTGAGAAGAGGTAAACCGACCTAAGGAGGAGTATATAAGGAGGACCTAGGACGAAGAGAAGAAGAGAGCATTTTAAAAGCAAACTCAATACTTAGAGCTATTTAGGCTTTTTTCCATTTTTACTATCGAGCTGCGACTCGACTAGGTTAGAACTTAGGTGACTAGACTAGCGAACATACCAACAGCTCTCGTGGTCTAGGATCTTACCTGTTGTTCACACTCAAACGCAAATTCGGAAATAAGACCTCTTTGTTTTCTTTTCACTCTTTTACGATTTATTACTTTTCGATCTTTCATATTGATTGTGTTGTGCGTGGCTCAGCAGATAACCGGGACCTTCAGGGAAAGCTAGGTTAACTTGGCTTTCCTCCGATTAACAAAACTCGACGGTGTGAATTTCGGTTCTCACATGTATGTCGATCGATGTTCGGTGTCTGGTGTCGATCGACACCAATGCGATCCGCAGAAACTCATCAAACTCTCTACCTCGAAATCGCCTTCTTGCAGCTTCTCTTCCTTCACCACTTGCCAAAAGTCATCCTCAATGATGGCATTCACGTGGTGCTTCATCACATCATCCCCTACTCCTCTTGTTGAGGCTTCCTGCCTCCTAACAGCATCTCCTGTCTGCACAAAACCTTCATCTCCATCTTCTTCACATGAGTGCTCAAAGTCTCAAACTTTGTGTTCAGGTTGGTGTAGACAGAATTTATCTTCCCATTGAAGTCCACTGTCATTCTCTGCTGTGCCTCAAGAACCCTATCGAGCATCTCTTCAATCTTGCTCTCTTGAGTAGGCGGCGGTGGCTTCTGGTA
>NC_027750.1:47954769-47955714 GCF_000695525.1 Brassica oleracea var. oleracea | reverse complement strand
AGATCTCTTCCTCTCAAAATCAGTGTTCTTGGTGCCGTTGCTGGATGCTAGCTTTTCAATCACCTTTACTGCCTCCTCTGGATTCCTGGTGTTGAAGTTTCCATTCCTGGAAGCATCAAGAGCCATCTGGTACTGCACCGCGATGCCTCTGTAGAAAGTACTGAGCAGTTGTACTTCATTAAATCCGTGGTGTGGACAGTCTCTCTGATAAGACTTGAATCTGATCCAAGAGTCTCTAAATGATTCTGCTGGCTCCTGAGTGAATGTAGCAATCTTGCTCCTCAAGTCTTCAGCACGCGCCTCATCAAAGAAATTGCATAAGAATACATTCTTGATGTCGCTCCAGGATTTAAGAGATCCTGGTTGTAACTGCTTGAGCCAATGCAGAGCTTCTCCAGCAAGTGAGTACCTGAAGGGCTTGCATAACAGGTAGTCCTCAGAGACTCCCTCGACTCTAATAACAGAAATCAGATCCTCGAACCTCTCCAGATGGTCCATAGGATACTCGTGGGATAATCCATGGTAGGGTAGCTGTCCCACAAGCGTGTAGTACTGCACTTTCAACTCAAAATCCCTCTCAATGGTGGGAGGAAGGATGGCCGATCTGTTGGTGTAGTATAGATCTGGACGGTTTTAGTCAGACAACGTCTTGGGTTGCGCAACCTCATCTACATGTAAAGTAGTACCTGTAGCAGTAGCATCAGGCTCAGGGATTGCAGCCCCCTAAGCATCTATTCTCTTACCTGCTTCATTACGCAGATGACCCTCCTTGTCATGCAGGTCTCCATTGTTATCGCGTACAAGTATCAAAGGCGCAACCATACCTCGCGGCTCAGTATCGATCGAAGTATCGATCGATATCCGAGCTGGAATGTCGATCGATATAGGATGAAGGTTGTCGGTCGACGGAAGGTGAGTGTTGTCGGTCGACAGTGGTGAGCGAGT
>NC_027750.1:47950668-47954566 GCF_000695525.1 Brassica oleracea var. oleracea | reverse complement strand
ATTTATGTCCGAAACTTAACAAAATTTAGACAAAATAGGCGATCAAAGCTCCCCGGCAACGGCGCCAAATTTGATACCACTCAAATTACCCTAAGGAGTGATGTATACTCTCTCAAATAAGAGGTCGAGTTGTAGTACTTAGGGATCGAATTCACAGGGAGCTAGAGAACCTAAAGAATCAAATATGATTTGTTAAGCAAGAATGTTTTTAGAGTTTTTAAATGTAAATTGCAGTTTTTATATTGAACAAGTATTTGTTCAATAGCAGGTTTGAGGTTTTGGTGCTTAAAAAGGAAATAGCTAGACTTAGGGTTTTTATTCAGGAAAATTAGAATTATAATCCTACAGATGCCTAATGAGCTGCATGCTTGATAATGTAAAGCTCAACTACTTGATCAACAAGTCAATCAGCTCTCGCATGTATTGACTTGTCTATTAACTAGATCTAATGATCTCAACTGTCGTTATTTTGATCAATAGAAAGTGTCGATCGATAATCCTATAGGGATATCGATCGATACACCTTTTGCACCGTCGATCGATTATTCAAGTGTGATATCGATCGACGCGCTCTAGTCAAGCTTTATGCGCATGTTGAATGAAGGTTTACTAAGCTCACTAGATCAGCTCTCGCCTTGCTCATAGCAAGAAACATAGTTCTATTAGAATGTTTTTAGGATGAGAATAAAGCTCTCGCTTTTATCAATCAATCCAAGGGCAGGTTCTAGGTAGCTAATCTAGACACATGCATTAATGAACTATACTAAAGATGATTATCACAACTTAGTGATCTATAGTTGGGGCTAATCCCTCCTAACCGATTTAAACCCTAAAATCTAACAATTGAACTACTCAGACATGGCTAAGCAATTCATAACATCAGTTAAGTATAAAAACTTCATTAGAATAGTAAATAGATATTAATGGAGTTCCAATCACAAATTATAACTTTGGATCTTCTCTCCAATCTATCAAAATCCTAAAAACCTTTGCTGTGAAAATAGTAAAACAATGAAAGCACACTTTGCCTCTAACATGGCGGCAAAGCTTATATAATTATGGTAAAACTCGTCAGTGGTAATCTTGTAAAATGGTGAAGTCTTGGGCTTCAAGTCGGCTTTCAAGTCGGCTGTGACCAAACAGGCTTTCTGCGTGCTTAGCTGTCGATCGATACCAAGACATGCGTATCGATCGATACCAAGACATGGGTATCGATCGATTCTTACTCTCCAATATCGACCGATTGTCGAGCTCGATGGTCATCTCGGGTGCTTACTCCAAATATCTCCAAAATGCTCTAAAATCATCACTTATCTCCAAAACACTCATGATCTTATAAATATAATAAATAGACTCGAAAATATAATAATTATTAGTAAAAACACATATAAACTATGGATGAAAATGAGTCAAATCCATAGTCTATCAATAAAACAACTTATAAACTACCTTTATACCTTCTCTTACGACAGCCAATCTTGTTTCCTCAGCATAAGGGTTTTATGGTCTCTATATTGCATCGAAACTAGCAATTGTGTCCTACAAACATAAAATGTCTAATTGAGTAAGAAGAAAGACAAATGTGTCTAAATATGTAGCTCTCTCATAAATCATTCATTACCGAATTAGTTTCTGGAAACTGTATTCTAAAAATGAAAAGCAAAGTGATACAAAATTGCAATTAGAAGACTTTACCAATCTACAAAATATCATATGAAACTGTACATTAACAGTGAGAAACAGAAGTCGTGATACTAGTAACAATTAGAAGATTATACCAATATATAAGAATATCATATACGAGAAGAACACAAAAATGTTCCAAACAAATTGAATGAACACAAAACATATCATTCATTGGTTCCTCCCTCATAACAGAACAAAGGGATGGTTCTTGAGTGAATGAGTAGACCACCTCTTGTTAACGTCTCTCTCCAAGCATCTGCTCAAGAAATTTAGTGCATCTTTAGACAACCAAACCGGTACATGAGGCATACGATCGCTGTGGCCAATGAGATTGACCCAATCATCAGAATCAAGATCACCGTATTCTCCCCAAACTGATATTCCGGATAACATCTCCAACATCGTGCATCCAAAGGCCCACACATCTGATCCAAAGTCAACAATGCCATGGGCCATAAGCTCTGGAGCCATATACCTCGTGGTGCCTCTCTTATGGCCGTATCCATTACCGTACTCCACCGAGCCTTTCTCCATAGCTAATCCAAAATCCCTAATCTTGGTCAAGTACCCAGTAGACCTGAACCGGACATGGGTAGGGGAGAGTAAGAGGTTGTCGGGTTTGATGTCGCAGTGAATGATGTTTCTGTCGTGGATGTAAGTGAGACCAGACAAGACATCTCTAGCGAATACTTTGACCTCCGACTCAAGTAACTCGCCATGATTATCCTCGATCAAGTCGGCAATGGTTTTGCCAGAGCAATACTCGAGAATCAGATTGTATAGCATGCATTGATCGTCCTCCTCCTCGCGTGCAATCTCAACGCCGTAGCAACGGACAATGAAAGGGGATTGTAAACGGATAAGAAACCTGCCTTCGTCCATGAGGCTTGAAGCATGTGAAATCTCTGCAGTTTGGATGGCTCTTACTCCTGTTTGGTGTTTCTCGCTCTTGCTCTTAGCTAGATAAACCGAACCGTACGCTCCTCTTCCGAGTAAGAGAGATTTGACCCACAAAGACGAGTTGATTCTTCCTCCATTGTCGTTATCTTCTACGGTTATGGTGGCAGCGGCAGGTTTCTTCCTTAGGGCGATTTTGAAAGAGGACTTTGTTATCTCTTTGACAGAGATGATACTACTATTCGTCTGCTTCTTCTTAGTCTTCATCAACTTATGCTTTTCTAACCCTCAGAGTTTCAGGAGAATGTTATCTAAAAGAATGAGAATTGAATTGAGGTGGGTGGCACTCAAGTATCCCTTTTTATGCTCTCTGATTCTTTTTTGATATTTTCCTTTTTAATACTCTTCACTTTTTCCTTTTTCGAATTAGGGTAAAACAGAACCGTAATTGTTCTAGCCGTGTGATTTCATCATTAACACAAGCCGTGTTAATTATACAGTTTTGATTTTTTATTATTTTTAATACAAATAAATGTGTTTCGGGCAGATAATTAATGGGCCCTGTCTCATCCTTGTATGCATAAGAGATGACACTAGGTGATAGTCATGGCTGCAAGAGTTACCACTTACCACTGATTTTACAATTGAACAAATAGATTTCAGAAGTAATGATATAGATTTCAGAATCAAAATTAATGTATTTGGAGTTGGAGTTGAAGTTCTCATCATCGTTTCTTCATACATATAATTTGACAGAAAATACAAGTTCGACATGTATCTAATTCATCGTAATGCAACGGATATATTTCTGTTTCTTCTACTGAAAGTTTTTGTTGTCCAAGAATTTCTGGGTTCATGTTTGATAATATTTAAATTTGACCAAAAAAACTTAAGAACCTATCAAAAAAAGCATGACCAAGTTTGATGAATCTAATTTTCTTGTTTCATATGATGGTGTTATTGATTTATGATTGCTCATGTAGTTCTTTCAGTATGTTCGCATGAAAGACACTTCGTAATGCAACTCTTTTGAAATTAATTCAGTGTAATCTGAAGACTCTGACAATCAAACTCCACCACCTTCTCTTTTGTCGCTTCACTTGCGGGAATCTCAACAGAAGAGTAAGGTTAGTGTCAATTTAAAAGTGGAAGAAGTACCAATAATGTCTCTCTTCAGTCTTCACAAGAGACAACAGCTCGAAAAACTTTTTATTTTCTTCTTCATCTAGATCCACCACGAAGAAGCAAATCAGCAATGAGTATGTCGTTTCCCACTACAAGAAAACATCAAGGATTCTGAGGGAAAAAATCGTCG
>NC_027750.1:47950443-47950568 GCF_000695525.1 Brassica oleracea var. oleracea | reverse complement strand
ATTTCGGATTTTTGTTGTAGCGCGCTTTTGTCCTTGTGCTGGACGTTAAAGATCAAGAGAGTGATCGAACTGCGTTTGTTTAAGACGGCTGGCGTGTTCGTCGGGGCCAATCGACGAACGGGGGG
>NC_027750.1:47949906-47950261 GCF_000695525.1 Brassica oleracea var. oleracea | reverse complement strand
GTGTTTAACTGAAGCGTAAACGTTTTCCGATAAAAAGGACAACGTATATTGTAGTAAAAGTTTTTGAAGTTTCTTAAAAACTCGATTACAATAATGACAATTTTTTAAAGTGGGAGTATACGGGTATACGCACCCACTCCCCCCCTTTTTAGAGAGGGGGATAGCTGAACTCGTCTTTTGACGAGCTGCCTACGTACCCCTTTCGAGGATCAAGCCATCTCGTAGTTCTGTTTCATGCCGCGAGTGTTCTTACTCGGCGGTAGATGTCGCGATATGCGCATTGACCTTGTCGATCGTGGCAACGCTATTTTCCGGATGTTCCGGTTGAGTTGTAGCGTGGGCTTCAGACTTGTGT
>NC_027750.1:47943374-47947545 GCF_000695525.1 Brassica oleracea var. oleracea | reverse complement strand
ACTAGCTCCAAGGTCGGTTTACGCTTTTACTCTTCTGCCCTTAAGCCGTCATAGCATAAAAATGGAGATATTCCATTTTTCCCGATCTTCCAATTATCTTCAAAACTTCCGTATTTATCCGCGGAAACTTGACATTTATCCTTCCTTGTGGACCAAGCGTAAACCGTGCTGCGGTTTACGGGCTTTTGGTTAAGAAATCGTAGGATGGGCCTCGAGTCGTGTTTTAGATCCCTTTGGGCCGTCTTCCGACTCGACACGTTTACTACGAATTCTTTTTGATAAAGAACGAACTTTCCGCGGTTTCTATTGCGCGAAGTTTGATCGATGAATTTGAATAGCGGAAAACATGGAATGAGCTTGCTAAGGTCTTCGGGAGATAGCATTCGAAGGTTTGACGAGAATGCATGGATTGATGTCGTATCGATGTTTGGAAGGGTTCAATCGCTATACATAGCGACCGGGCTCGAGCCGAAGTTCGGTCGCTATCGCCCGGTCGCTACATAGCGACCGAGCTTCGGCTCGAGCTCGGTCGCTACGTAGCGACCGAGCTTTGGCTCGAGCTCGGTCTTGGTTGCTACGCAGAGACCGGACAGCGTGTATGCGTGGTAATTACGCAACGGTCGAGCTTGGTTAGTTTGGTTAATGTCAATTTAAAAGTGGAAGAAGTACCAATAATGTCTCTCTTCAGTCTTCACAAAGACAACAGTGCAAAAAACTTTTTATTTTCTTCTTCATCTAAATCCACCACGAAGAAGCAAATCAGCAATGTGTACCTCGTTTCCGTATACACAGTTCGTGGTGATGCAAAAGTATTTTAAAAAGGTAAGGTGATGATTGTTTACGTGGTTTTTGGATTTTGGTTTTTGGATTTTTGTTTTTGGCTTTTGGATTTTGGTTATTAGATTTTAGATTTTGTTTTTTGATTTTTGGTTTTTGATTTTGCTGTAGATTTTAGTTTCTCAAAAAATTTGAATAGTGATACTAGATTCTAGTTTATGGTTTTTCATTTTTGTTTTTGAATTTTCTTTTTTTTTTTGAATTTCTGTAAAGTTTGATTAGTTATTTATTTAATTTAAAAGTTATTTATTATTTTTAAGAACTTCACTTCTAAGTTAATTTCTTTTAAATAAAATTAAAATTACTAAAATAAATATCATTTTTAATAAATAATACCAATATATCTCTTAACACAAAATAATTTTTAAGTAGTTAATTTTATTTTATTGTCTAGTTTTTTAAAAAATAAATGTTTTTATAAAATATGTTCATATTATATATGTTAAACAAATTATTTTTACTTAGCCTATTGTCTATATTTTAAAGAATCAATTCTTTGAGGAAGTTGATTGGATGGTTATTTTAATAGTTAAATTTTAATTAATGAAATTAATTTTATCGATAAACTTATATTTTTGTGAATTATTTTATAGTTCATTATAGTAAAGCAAAAAAATAAAAAAACTCATTTAGTATTAGGTGAATTATCATTCACATATTTTACTAGTTTTAGTTAGTTTAATCTTAATGTTGATTAGCACTGATACGACATTGATTCTTACGTATATAATAGTATTTAACAAAAAGTTATATATTTTTTTTGACAACAACAAAAAGTTATATATTATTTATTTTAAATAAATCAAATTTCAAAATTATCTTATCCGGACATCCAACTGAATAGTAGACACACGTCATTAGGAATAATGGTACAATACTAAAAACTACAAGGCTTAGTATTATTAAATAATAATATTTGTAATAAAAAGAAAAAAAATCAACGTGAAGCAAAAAACTTGAAAAACTTTGATTGTTTATAGCTTTTAAAATGGTTTTTGGATTTTGTTTTTGAAAAACTACTTTATTTGCCAATCAAAATTTTGCTAAAAATAATTTTTTAAAAACTAGGGAAACTAGTTTTTCAAATAACTACGTAATTCTACACAAAAACCAAAATCAATGTTTTTTTAGATTTCTGGCAGTTTCCTACGATGATTTTTTTTATCATGCCTTTTTATTTATTATTTTCTTTTTAATGATCCTTTTTTTCATTTTTTTAAACTGGTCTTTCTTTTCATATTTGCCTCATTCTCATGCCTCATTCTCACTCTCAAACGTTTTTCACCATCACATCGTCAATACATTTTTTGTACTTTATTAATATAAAATGGGTAAGTGATTATACATACAACTAGAGCAATTGTTTTTAGAGTTTTTCATCTCGACACTCAAAAATATTTGATCATACTTGTAAATTAGAAGAAGTTCTCTTACTGCTAAAATAAAAGAAGTTCAAAAATATTAAGGAAATTTTATTTTAAAAGTTACTATTTTAATTAATTGCTATAGAAATTATTTATACAAAAATAATCATAGAAATATATGTGTAAAAATTATTTTAGAAAAAAATATCAAAGGTATTGTTGGAAAAAAATATTCCATGAACAGATTACTCCAGCGTCCGGCTTCCAGGTTTCTGCCTTCATGTCTCGGGTTCCTGCCCCGGGTCTGGGTCCCATCCCCCGGGTATGGGTCCCTGCCTCCGGCCTCCGGCTTCCAGGCTGAGTGATTTATCCTGCCTTAGGATAAATGAAAATTTTCCTTTAATAAGATAACCAGTTTGGACAAGAGGGAATCTCCCTAAATCCGAGAGAAAGAGGAAGTATTCCAATACATTTGACCTCCCTTAAGAAAATGGAAAATATTCTATTATCTAAGGATATAATGAATATTTCCAAATCCAAAGATAGAGGCACGACTTCCACTATAAATATAGGTTTCTAAACCTAAAGAAGGGGGTCTGAGACGTCCTTGAACAGAGCTGACAATTCCACAGCCGCCAAGGCAAGGTTCCAGACCTAAAAGACCTTCTTCTTCGACATGCCCATGATATACTGATCCCGGCGGTTAGTATCAACCAGATGAAGATATATGTTCCCTGCAGCACGTCTACAACTCTACTTACTGGCTCAGGCCACGATCTCCAGCTCATCAGGAGGGTCGTTCCATGCTCACTGAAGCACCTCGACACTTCATGCTCATTGCAACATATCGACAGGTCTACCATCTGTTCCGGCCATGTGCCCCCTAGAACAGATGACTCCTACCAACTATAGAGCTACGTGCTCCCAAGGCTACGTGCCCATTAGGCCATGTGCCCACTAGAGCCCCGTGTTCCCAAGGCTACATGCCTCCATTAGGCTACGCGCCTCCATCAGGCTACATGCCTCCATCAGGCTCCGCACCCATCTAGGCTCCGTGCCTCCATACACATGAACTACGAACGGCTTGATCCCTCACTGAAGGGTACGTAGGCAATCTCCACTGAAGGATGCAGCTATAAACCCAAACACCTTCCACGGTTCCACACCTAGACGCTCAGGGACCGCCCCTAATGGTTGGAACCATCAACTACAGATCATGAGACACCCAAGGACCAACCCTGGTAGTCAAAACCATCGATCATAGATCAAGAAGACCGTGGGATCTTCACTATCGGTAGGCGGCCCCCGCCTAACAACCAATCTCCCTGATAGACTATGGATTTGACTCATTTTCATCCATGGTTTATAGGTGTTTTAACTAATAATAATTATTTTATAGAGTCTATTTATTATATGTATAAGATCAGGAGTGATTTAGAGATAAGTGATGATTTTGGAGCATTTTGAAGATATTTGGAGCAAGCACCCGAGATGACCATCGAGCTCGACCATCGGTCGATATTGGAGAGGAATAATCGATCGGTGTTCTTGTCTTGGTATCGATCGACAGCGAAGCGCGCAGAAAGCCCGCTTGGTCACAGCCGACTTGAAGCCCAAGTCTTCACCATTTTACAAGATTACCCCTGACGAGTTTTAACCTAATTATATAAGCTTTGCCACCATGTTAAAGGCAAAGTGTGCTTTTCTTGTTTTATTATTTTCACAGCAAAGGTTTTTAGGATTTTGATAGATTGGAGAGAAGATCCAAAGTTATATTTTGTGATTGGAACTCCATTAATATCTATTTACTATTCTAATGAAGTTTTCTTACCTAATTGCTGTTATGAATTGCTTGGCCATGTCTGAGTAGTTCAATTGTTAGATTTTAGGGTTTAAATTGGTTAGGATGGATTAGCCCCAACTATAGATTGCTGAGTTGTGGTAATTGTCATTAGGATTGTTCATTAATG
>NC_027750.1:47937297-47943183 GCF_000695525.1 Brassica oleracea var. oleracea | reverse complement strand
GTATCGATCGATATCCCTATAGGATTATCGATCAACACTTTCTAGTGATCGACATACGAGAGTTGAGATCACTAGATCTAGTTAATAGAAAAGTCAAAACATACGAGAGCTGATTGACTTGTTGATCAAGTAGTTGATCTTTACATTATCATGCATGCAACTCATTAGGCATCCTATAATCCCAAGTTTCCTGAATAAAAACCTAAGTCTAACTATTTCTTTTTAAGCACCAAAACCTCAACCAATCTATTGAACAAACACTTGTTCAATATAAAACTGCAATTTACATTTAAATCTCCAAAACCATCTTGCTTAACAAATCATATTAGATTTCTTAGGTTCCCTAGCTCCCTGTGAATTCGATCTCTAAGTACTACAACTCGACCTCTTATTTGAGAGAGTATAAATCACTCCTTAGGGTAATTTGAGTGATATCAAATTTGGCGCCATTGTCGGGGAGCTTTGATCGCCTCTTTATTCTAATTTTTGTTAAGTTTCTGACATAAATTTTATTCTTGGATTTTCAGGTACATGCCCAGCAGTACCAGAAGCAACAAGGAAACTCAACTGCTATTCTCACCAGATCCTGCAAGTTTGGAACGTTCGATCCGCAAGAAAGCGCGCTCCACTTCGACCGACAACAACACTTGTGCGTCACTCGATTTCGCTCAACCACCGTCGACCCAGACACTAGTCCCGTCGACCCAGACACTAGTCCCATCGACCGATACTCGCTCACCACTGTCGACCGAAGACACTCACCTTCCATCGACCGACATCATTCATCCGACATCGATCGATACTCCATCCCAGACATCGTTCGATACTGAGCCGAGAGACATGGTTGCGACTTTGATACTTGTACGAGAAAATAATGGAGACATGCATGACCATGAGGGTCATCTGCGTAATGCAACATGTCAGAGGATAGATGCTCAGGGGGCTGCAATCCCTGAGTCTGATGCTAATGCTACAGGTACTACTTTACCTGTAGATGAGGCTGCGCGACCCAAAATGTTGGCTGACTACAACCGTCCAGATCGATACTACACCAACAGATCATCCATCTATCCTCCCACTATTGAAAGGGATTTTGAGTTGAAGGTGCAGTACTACACACTTGTGGGACAGATACTCTACCATGGATTATCCCACGAGCATCCTATGGATCATCTGGAGAGGTTCGAGGATCTGATTTATGCTATTAGAGTCGAGGGAGTCTCTGAGGACTACCAGTTATGCAAGCTCTTCAGGTACTCACTTGCTGGAGAAGCTGTGCATTAGCTCAAGCAGTTACAACCGGGATCTCTTACATCCTGGAGCGACATCAAGAATGCATTCTTATGCAATTTCTTTAATGAAGCGCGTGCTGAAGACTTGAGAAGCAAGATTGCCACATTCACTCAGGGGGCTGCAGAACCATTCAGAGGCTCTTGGATCAGATTCAAGTCTTATCAGAGAGAGTATCCACACGATGGATATAATAAAGTACAACTGCTCAGTACTTTCTACAGAGGCATCGCGGTGCAGTACCAGATGGCTCTTGATGCTTCCAGCAATGGAAACTTCAACACCAGGAATCCAGAGGAGGCAGTAAAGGTTATTGAAAACCTAGCATCCAGCAACAGCACCAAGAACACTGATTTTGAGAGGAAAAGATCTGCCACCATCCTTGGGAATGATCAGATGGATGAGGTGAAGGCAAAGCTGGATAGTGTTCACAAGCTTTTCAGGAAGCATGTTTGCTTGGTTGAAGATGCAGAGGTTGTAGAGGGTAGAGCAAAGGAAGAAGAAGAGGTGAACTACATTGGTGGAACTGGATTCCAAGGTTCTGGAAACCAGGGTGGAAACAGAAATTCCAATGGAAATAGGAGTAATTTCAACCAAAATTCACAGTACCAGAAACCCTACAACAACAACTACAGCAACAATAGAAGTTATGGAAGTTCCTACTACCAGAAACCACCGCCGCCTACTCAAGAGAGCAAGACTGAAGAGATGCTTGATAGGGTTCTTGAGGCACAACAGCGAATGACAGTGGACTTCAATGGGAAGATTGATTCTGTCTACCCCAACCTAAACACAAAGTTTGAGACTTTGAGCACTCATGTAAAGAAGCTGGAGATGCAGGTTGTGCAGACAAGAGATGCTGTCAAGAGGTAGGAAGCCTGGACAAGAGGGGTAGGGGATGATGTGATGAAACACCACGTGAATGCCATCATTGGGGATGATTTTTGGCAAGTGGTGAAGGAAGAGAAGCTACAAGAAGGAGATTTCGAAGTAGAAAGTTTGATGAGTTTCGGCGGATCGCATTGGTGTCGATCGACGCCAGACATCGAACATCGATCGACACACACCAGAGCATCAGTCAGCATCCTACCTAGGGTTATGGCAGATCATCTGGGTCTGCAGGTGGAGCCTTCATAGGAATTGTTCACTTTTGTGGATTGTTCCCAGAGGAAATCAGGAGGAATTGTGAGAGACCTAGACGTGCAGATTGGTAATGCCCTACCAGTTGATTTCCATGTCTTGGACATCAAGTTAAACTGGAACTCTTCTCTACTACTTGGGAGAGCTTTCTGGTCAACAGTGGGAGCAGTGTGCAACTTTCAAACCAACCAGTTGTCTCTAACACTCATTGATCCTAATACCCACTACGATCCTATTCCAGTCAAGAAGCCACAGACGATCTCCAGAAGAATCAATGATCCAGGAATCATTGCAACATGTCACTGTGAAGCCAAGTACGAATCTGACTACTCAGCATCAATCGACACTCATCCAGTTAAATCGATCGACAATACACACAGAAAATCGACCGACACACACAAAGAAGAATTGGTCGACACTTATCCAGATGAGTGGGAGAACGACTACAACAACCCCACTACTGCCGCTTACACCAAACAAAATATGCATACAGACGAGTATGATGAAGACTATGAGGAGGAACGAGCTACTGAGTACATAGCCATCCTTGATGAGGAAGAGAAACTCCTACATCATTCCTCCTGGAAAAGGAATGCACCATCGATCGACATGAAAAGATCGCCATCGATCGACACTCAACCTCATCAACGAAATCGAAAACGAACATCGACCGACACTGCCTACTACAAATCGATCGACACTGAAGTCAACCATGCACGAGAAGGAGACTACTTGATTGGCAGTTGGGCAAATGAGCACCACCACGAAAGCTTTGCAGTAGAAACAACAATCTACGCACCAGGAGCAGATAAACTACAAGACGGTTTCACAGACGAGGAGCTTCTCAACATGCAATGATACGATGAAAAAAATCAGATTCGAGCAGCAACTGCTTGGGAAAGAACTCGTTTCAGCCATCCGATCGACAGGGAAATCTGTCCATCGATCGACACCCGTCGTCCACAATCGATCAACATCAACAATACAACGTCGATCGACAACCGTCCAATACCGAAAAACCACTGTAAACGAAAAAGATAAATTCGATAACCAGTATCGAACTCCAGATGAATTTTGTATTTTCAGGGACCCAGATGGCTATGCAAAAGCAATAGACGGACGCACACTATACGTATCTCGAGAAGATATCGCAGATATCCTTCAGACAGCCAATGGAGCAGACAATCTGTTCGTGCATCACAACAACAATCCAGAACAAAAGGCTACAAAGGAGTTCTATGACACAACTGGTGGCATAGACAAACGCTTCAGACAAAGATCTTGCCATACAACTCAACAATCGATCGACGTTAACGTCCCAACATCGGTCGATAGACGTCCAAAATTTGGCAGAAGAGCCTTTGATTTCTATGGTACCAGAAAATTCTACTGGGAAGAGAAAGACGAGTATGGAGTCTACGGAGATGATCAGATATACACCAAAGATCTAGATGGACACACCATTCATGTGCACAACAAGGATATCAGAAGATTTCTGGAAAGAGCTTCAAGAGATGGGCTAGCCTACATCTGTCTTCCGGAACATGCTAGCTCATTCACACAGACAAAACTAGTACCAGAGATCTACACTAAGGACAAGATCAATGAGATGTTCAATGGAGTCTTTGGAGAACAAGAGAAGAACAAAGAAGCTTTCCAGATGAAACTTGATGGTGTCTACTATCCATTGAATGATAGTATCAGTTGGCTAACTACATGCATGGAGGAGATGAAGCAAGACATAGCCAAAATTCAGTACGTGACCGACTTTGCTCGACCTCCATCGATCGACAGAAGACAACATACATCGATCGACAACCAGATGCCAACATCGGTCGACGACAATCCACCACGCCCACATACGATGAAGTCTCAACAAAATTTTCACACCAGGGAAGAAATAGATCAGTTGGTAGAAGGGATCTATAGAGCTCTGGAAACAACGGAAGAGAGGCTTGATGGGAGTTGTGATGACATCTATTTCCCAATGGATCTTAACATTTGTGCTTTTACTTCCAAGATTGAAGCTATACAAGGGGAATTGGTGGATATTCAGAGTTACATTTCCCGTCGACCAGAAGCATCATCATCGATTGACAGACAAAACAACAAATCGATCGACATTTATCATCGAACATCGGTCGACAACGCTACAAACCGAGTCCGGTTAGTACCAAAGAGCACTATTTCCCAATGGATCTTAACATTAGTTCTTTGACTTCCAAGATTGAAGCTATACAAGGGGAATTGGTGGAGATTCAGAGTTACATTTCCCGTCGACCAGAAGCATCATCATCGATCGACAGACGAAACAACAAATCGACCGACATTTATCATCGAACATCGGTCGACCACGCTACAAACCGAGGCCGGCTAATACCAAAGAGGACATCAGACATGTCCGACACACATTACCATGGAGAGGAGGTCTCAGCTGACACTTACGCCACATTTAGAAGACATCAGTTCAACCTTGAGAGTCTTGGTGAAAGATTGCAGAGGATGGAAAACACAACTGCAACAATGAAAGAAAAATGGCACAGAGGGGATGAAGCAATGAGAGACTTCACTGGTATATGGTTCAACAAGTGCAAAGAAGAGATTGATACTTGTTTTCCAACAAGTCCCAGTTCTCAACACTACTAGCCCAACCACCTCCAAAGTCAAGCTAAATGACTATAACAAAGCAATAAGTGGGAGGCAACCCACTATTAGGCAATATTTATTAAGTTTTTATTAATATACTATTTATGTTGGTTTTTAATTATTGCAGGTCATAAAAAAAAAGAACCGAGTAGACGATTGCCGCAAGTATCGACTTACGAGAAACTGTCAACATCGATCGACATAGCCTTTCATGCGGCGACCGATATCAACATCCTTACATCGGTCGATATCCATTCTGGTCTGGTATATCATTCTTATATCAACATCCTTACATCGGTCAATATCCATTCTGGTCTGGTATATAGTTCTTACTTGTTACATTGAGTCCTTATGATTTAGTTCTAACCATAACTCCGACTGAATTTACACTGGGGATAGTGTAGTTTAAGTATAGGGGCAGGTTTACTGATATTTATTTACTTATTAGTCTTATTAAAATATTTTTCAAAATAAGTTATTATTGAGTCAAGAAGGGGATTATGACCTTTTCGATTTTTGCTTAATATCTAACCACTCTTTAGCACCATTATAGACTTACTAATTGCAGATAGTACTAAAGATAGTAAAGTGGATCAACCTGTCAACTATCCATTCTTGCTGAGATTGTTTTGAAGGAACCAAAGCTGACCTCCAACACTAAACTTGACACAACTGCTTGTCTTGGGGCTTGGTATACATGGGATCGGATTATTCAAACAAGTCTGGAAGGTAAAGCCTTGTGTAGAGAGATTTTTCACCATTTCTCTCTTTATTTTCGAATTAAAATAAATATATATATATATATCTATA
>NC_027750.1:47935271-47937239 GCF_000695525.1 Brassica oleracea var. oleracea | reverse complement strand
TATATATATATATATATATATATATATATATATTTTTTTTTTTATAATATATACAAAGATTTATTAGGAAAGAATTCGAACAGTACTTGGTGGCGACAACCATTAAGGCTTGCTTCATAAGAATTTCATAGGTAAAGGATTAGAATAGGACTTGGTGGCTACAACAATTTTAAGGCTTGCTTCACAAATAATCCTAGGGTATAGGTCAAAAAGAAGTAAGCATGACTTGGTGGCAACCACCATTAAGGCTTGATTCATGGAAGCATGTCCAATCTTGGTCAATGATCTTGCATATAAGCAGACTTTGACTAAGAGAGAAAATTAGTAGAGAGAGAGAGGGGATAGAAACTAATGTTTACCTGCAGGTCCAGATACTTGTTTGAAAATCCTTGTATCCTGTGATCGATACTCCCAAGTTAAAGCCTGCACTTTTATTTATGCTAAGATATGAGGTTGGTAGAGGGGAATGTCAGAAAAGATTTGCTAAGTTGTTGGCTAGATGAATTTGGTTGCTAAGCTAGGATATGATATAATGTGCTTTTGTGATTAGGACTTCTTAGATGTGGATTGCAATATTGCAGAGGTGATGATTCTAAGTTTTAAATCATGTGAGTCCCTGCTGTTTTAAACCTCTTTCAGAGAAACTGTCGGTTTGTTTTGTTTGAGGATAAGCAAAAGGATAAGTCTAGGGGAGTTGATAGACTATAGATTTGACCCATTTTCATCCATGGTTTATAGGTGTTTTTACTAATAATTATTATATAGAGTCTGTTTATTATATTTATAAGATCATGAGTGATTTGGAGATAAGTGATGATTTTGGAGCATTTTGGAGATATTTGGGGCAAGCACCCGAGATGACCATCGAGCTCGACCATCGGTCGATATTTGAGAGGAATAATCGATCAATGTTCTTTTCTTGACATCGATCGAAAGTGAAGCGCGCAGAAAGCCCGTTTGGTCACAGCCGACTTGAAGCTCAAGTCTTCACCATTTTACAAGATTACCCCTGACAAGTTTTAACCTAATTATATAAGCTTTGCCACCATGTTAGAGGCAAAATGTGATTTTCTTGTTTTATTATTTTCACAGCAAAGATTTTTAGGATTTTGATAGATTGGAGAGAAGATCCAAAGTTATATTCTGTTATAGGAACTCCATTAATATCTATTTACTATTCTAATGAAGTTTTCTTACCTAATTGCTGTTATGAATTGCTTGGTCATGTCTGAGTAGTCTCATTGTTAGATTTTAGGGTTTAAATAGGTTAGGAGGGATTAGCCCCAACTATAGATTGCTGAGTTGTGATAATTATCATTAGGATTGTTCATTAATGCCTGTTTCTAGATTAGCTACCTAGAACTTGCCCTAGGATTGATTGATAAAAGCGAGAGCTTCATTATCATCCTGAAAACATTCTAACTTAGCTAAGTTTCTATTGGGGTCAAAAACGGTTACGACGAAGTTAACATTCAAAACGTCCGAAGAAGAAAACGAAAAACCTTCTTCGACAAATACTTTTTCGAAATAGATTCTTCCTTACGAAAAGCTTTGCGGAGGAAACACGAGACATCGGACAAGAGCTCGAAAAGGGTCGCTACGCAGCGACCGAACGCGTGTTCCGCTCGGTCGCTACGTAGCGACCGAGCTCGAGCCAAGCTCGGTCGCTACGTAACGACCGAGCGTTCGTTCTACTCGGTCGCTACGTAGCGACC
This sequence comes from Brassica oleracea var. oleracea, assembly GCF_000695525.1. Lineage (NCBI taxonomy): Eukaryota > Viridiplantae > Streptophyta > Magnoliopsida > Brassicales > Brassicaceae > Brassica > Brassica oleracea. The sequence continues at coordinate 47,935,524 of NC_027750.1, read as the reverse complement.
GAGCGTTCGCTCTGTTTGGTCGCTACGTAGTGACCGAGCTCGAGCCGAAGCTCGGTCGCTACGTAGCGACCGAGCGTTTGATCTGCTCGGTCGCTATGTAGCGACCGAGCGTTCGTCCCGCTCGGTCGCTACGTAGCGACCGAATCCAAGCCCAAGCTCGGTCGCTACGTAGCGACCGAGTCCAAGCCGAAGCTCGGTCGCTACGTAGCGACCGAGCGTCCGTTCCGCTCGGTCGTTATGAAGCGACCGAGCT
>NC_027750.1:47933457-47935053 GCF_000695525.1 Brassica oleracea var. oleracea | reverse complement strand
CCTTGTTGTAACGCTCAAACGCGAATTCGGAATAAGATCTACTTTGCTCTCTTTTCGATTTCTTATACTTTATCGTTGTCATTATTGTGTTCTGATTGCTTGGCGTGTGGTATTAGCTGAAATCCGGGACCTCTGGAAATTAGGGTTTTCCTAGTTTCCTTATTTAAATGGAAATCGACAGTGCGAATTTCGGTTCCCATAGTTTGGCGCTAGAAGGAGGGGGGCGAACGGATCAATCTAACCCGCAAAAGCCACTCAACGATCAGGAACGATATGCAAGACTCAACGTGCGCGAACGTCATCTCGTTCAAGGGGGGAGCAACGGTCGATCGAGCCAAACCTCGAAACGAACTCCTTGTTATCGAACTGACGATCTGAGATATCAACGTCGCTAGGGTGCTAATCGACACCGTAAGTTCGGCTGATATCATCTTCAAAGATACTCTCGAGAAAAATGGGGATCGATCAATCCGAAATCGTGAAATACCCTAGCTCACTACTAGGACTTTCGGGAGAAATGACCATGGCCTACGGGTCGATTAATCTCGCAGTCAAAGCCGGAACCGTGACAAGAGTCACAGAGTTTCTAGTCGTTGACCGTCCCACATCTTACAATATTATCATGGGAACGCCATGGTTGAACACCATGCGTGCCATCCCATCAACGTACCATCTTTGCCTTAAGTTTCCAACCCCTAACGGAGTCGAGGTAATATGGGGAAACCCAAGAGTATCACAGGTGTGTTACGCCGCAGAACAAAAACGAAAAAGACCAGACCTCGAGACCACTCCTAGAAAAGCGGAGAAAAAGGTCTCCGACCAGGATTTGCGAAGTCAAGATTCGGCTGAACTCTTCTGGCAATCTCGTAACATCATGGCCCTAGTGGAAAAACGCGAACCAACTTGTGAACCTGTGGTCACAGTCTGTCTCGACGAAGCATCTCCGGAACGATGCGTCGAGATCGGAGCCAATCTCTGCGAGCCTTTGAGGACAGAGCTCATAACCTGTCTAAAAAAGAACCTCAATACTTTCGCATGGGCCGCGGAAGATATGCCAGGGATTGACATTAACATAACGTGTTACGAATTAAATATCGATCCGACCTTCAAACCCGTCAAACAAAAAAGGCGGAAGCTAGGACCTCAACGGGCTTCCACGGTCAACGACGAGGTCGAAAAATTGCTTAAAGTTGGGTCAATAACGGAAGTGAGGTATCCAGAATGGCTCGCTAACCCTGCAGTAGTTAAAAAGAAAAACAGAAAATGGCGAGTTTGCGTGGATTTTACCGACCTAAACAAGGCCTGTCAAAAAGACAGTTTCCCTCTGCCACATATCGATCGATTAGTAGAAGCAACGGCGGGAAAAGAACTTCTGTCTTTCATGGACGCTTTCTCAGGTTACAACCAAATTATGATGAACCCTGACGATCGCGAGAAGACTGCGTTCATTACCGATCGCGGAACCTATTGCTACAGGGTAATGCCCTTCGGCTTCAAAAACGTTCACTTACCAACGACTCGTGAACCATATGTTCTCTAAGCAACTCGGTAAAACGATGGAGGTTTATATCGACGACATGCTCGTCAAATCCCTCC
>NC_027750.1:47931180-47932299 GCF_000695525.1 Brassica oleracea var. oleracea | reverse complement strand
GGCTAGTCACCGCATAAAATCTTAAAACCGAAAGTAAACCTAGGTCTTGCCCTAAACCCAGCGCACTGGTCTCTAACATCTCAAGGCATGATATCCAAAAGATACGAGATCCCAAAACCATGCCTCTATTTTTATATTCGACATCTTCAGATATCCCGCGAAGCCGATATCTCGCGGAAAAACTCTAGAAACAGATCTCGACCTAACGGACAAGCTGAAACGATTAATAAAACCATTCTCGACAGACTGATGAAACGCTTAGAGGCCAGAAAAGGCAGGTGGGCCGACGAACTCGAGGGAGTCATGCAACTCGATCATCTTGTCATAAAAAGAAAGCCGCAGAGCGGCAGGGATTCAAAGCCACATACGGCCAGTCCCGAAACACGAAATGAGGCCATTTAGGGCCGAAACATCAAACATAAAAAAAAAATCTCCCGCAAGAGATCTAACCAAAGTCATCCTCAGAACTCAAGCTCCTTCTTCACCCGTCGCTTCGTCCAAGCCTGGAGCCGCATCGCCTCTGCGCTCATCCGAATCCAAAATTACCAACACGCAGCCGCAAAGTACTACCATTCCAATGTACGGAATCGCAGATTTAATCAGGGAGATTTGGTCCTTCGCAAAGTCTTCCAAAACACCGCTGAACGAAACGCGGGAAAACTCGGAGCAAACTGGGAAGGACCCTATAAAATCGAAAAAGTCGTCTGACCAGGCTCCTACGAAGTAGCCAACATGCAAGGTATAAAAATTCCAATGACCTGGAACGCGATGCATCTCAAAAATACTATCACTAAACAAAACAACACACAATGACCGAACTACGAGACAGCTTGATCTCCATATGGAATACGTAGGCAGTTTGTCGAAAGGCAAATTCAGCTGTCCCCCCTCATTAAAAGGGGGGGGGGAGTGGATACGTATACTCGTATACACTCAAAACTCGGAAACATCCGACCACGCCTTCGATGTTTCGGACATATCTTAACCAAGCAAATTATCTTTCACCCGCAGAACAGTTTCGATATGCGAAAATAAATCAGCCGTTAGGAGAAGCAACCTTTGGCATCCCGAGACGTCGCGAGAGATGCCTCGAGGGTTACTTCTTCCGAACGACGAAAA
>NC_027750.1:47929888-47930663 GCF_000695525.1 Brassica oleracea var. oleracea | reverse complement strand
TCCATCCACGACTGCCAAATCTCCCTTGCAGCCGGACAGTCGGGCCTCTTCGGCCTCTAAGGTCGGAGGATCTCACTCTGGAACGACTGAACCACGGCCATCCCGCCCTCAATCATCGCCAAGGCTAAATCCCTATTCCGGATGCACTCGAGGGAGCCCAGAAAGGCGGAGATCTTCGCCAAGCGAGCCTGAAACTCAGAACGAAGAGCGTCCTAGGCCTCTCGAATCCCGCGGCTAGCTAACCCTGCATCGCCCTCGATCTGACGCTGAAGACGACGCGCCTCCGAAGATTTGGCCTTCCTGGCTTTCTTCTCCTTAAGCAATGAACTCGCCGTCTTCCCGAGGTCCCTCCCGAGCTCCTCTATCGCGACCTCGAGTTTTGACACTTTCACGGAGTGAGAATCCCTGACAGCCATCAGCATGGCCTCGGTTTCAGACCACCTACCCTGCAGCTCCAACAACTCCCCGGCACGACGACTGGTCTCAGAACCGCACTCGCTGATCATCCCATCGATCAACGACATGAACTGTGAAACGAGAAGAAAGTTAGGGATTTTTTGTCTTTTAGAAAAATATATAACAATCAAGAGATCAAGTGAGCGACAAACTTTTCCGCGAAGCCCCGACGCTATGCTCGAGCCTCCTTGCTGCGAAGATTCCCCGTCACCGCCCTTGGTAAACTTCCTCTTCCTGCCCTTAGGCTGAGCAACCGGAACAACACTAGGAGCGCGCAGCGCTAGAACGATCTCCTTCCTGGCCGAAGGAGGAGGCATAG
>NC_027750.1:47928947-47929657 GCF_000695525.1 Brassica oleracea var. oleracea | reverse complement strand
TCTCGAAAGGAGAGATGGTCGGCAACGCAAGCCGGCGCTTCGACCGGTGAAGTCGGAATCGGCGCCGGAGAGGTGGCCTCGCCCATCTCCATCTCCACATCGGAACTTCTCTTGTCACCATGGGAAGAAGACATGTTAAAGGCAAGAGATTTGGAGCTGGAGAGATTTTGAAGGTTTGAAGAAGGGAAGGTGTGAAGCAAATGAATGACAAGAACTCACTACTTATAGAAGTATGGGCTCGGAATTTTATATTTTTTAATAAACACTTTTTCGAGAATTCTCTTCCGCGGAGTTTGAAGTAAACTTCGTTCAAAACGCCTAACTTTGCCAAAATCGTCAAACCGCGCGCTAGAGTCTCGACTCTAACGAGCTGGGGGGCTAACTGTTGGAGTCAAAAACGGTTACGATAAAGTTAACATTCAAAACGTCTGAAGAAGAAAACGAAAAACTTTCTTCGACAAATACTTTTTTGAAATAGATTCTTCCTTACGAAAAGCTTTGCGGAGGAAACATGAGACATCGGACAAGAGCTCGAAAAGGGTCGCTACGCAGCGACCGAATGCGTGTTCTGCTCGGTCGCTACGTAACGACCGAGCTCGAGCCAAAGCTCGGTGGCTACATAGCGGCCGAGCGTCTGTTCCGCTTGGTGGCTACGTAGCGACCGAGCGTCCGTTCCGCTCGGTCGCTACGTAGCGACCGAGCGTTCGTTG
>NC_027750.1:47927743-47928775 GCF_000695525.1 Brassica oleracea var. oleracea | reverse complement strand
CGTATGAGCGTTTACAACAAGGTATAAGCCTGGGCTCGAGAGCTGTCGGCGAGATTCCTAGTTCTAGCAACCCTAAGACGGCTAAACCTAATTGAGTCGCAGCTCGAAATAACAAAAACGGAAAATTGCCTAAATTAGTCTAAGTGCTAAATTTGCTCTGAAAAATCCTCTGCCATGCTCCTCGCCTAGGACTCCTTATATACTAGCTCCAAGGTCGGTTTACGCTTTTACTCTTCTGCTCTTAAGCCGTAATAGCTGCCCTTAAGCCGTCATAGCATAAAAATGGAGATATTCCATTTTTTCCCGATCTTCCAATTATCTTCAAAACTTCCGTATTTATCCGCGGAAACTTGACATTTATCCTTCCTCGTGGACCAAGAGTAAACCGTGCTGCGGTTTACGGGCTTTTGGTTAACAAATCGTAGGATGAGCCTCGAGTCGTGTTTTAGATCCCTTTGGGCCGTCTTCCGACTCGACACGTTTATTACGAATTCTTTTTTGATAAAGAACAAATTTTCCGCGGTTTCTAATCCGCGAAGTTTGAACGATGAATTTGAATAGCGGAAAACATGGACTGAGCTTGCTACGGTCTTTGGGAGATAGCATTCGAAGGTTTGACGAGAATGCATGGATTGATGTCGTATCGATGTTCGGAAGGGTCCAATCGCTTCACAGCGACTGAACTTCGGCTCGAGCCCGGTTGCTACGTAGCGACCGTGCGAGACGAACGCTCGGTCGCTCCGTAGCGACCGAGCAGAACGAACGCTCGGTCGCTACGTGGCGACCGAGCGGGACAAGCGCTTGGTCGCTACGTAACGACCGAGCGGGACGAGCGCTTGGTCGCTACGTAGCGACCGAGCTTTGACTCGAGCTCGGTCGCTACGTATCGACCGAGTGGGACGAGTGCTTGGTCGCTACGTAGCGACCGAGCTCGTATCGGCTCGAGCTCGGTCCCTACATAGCGACCGAGCGGGACGATCGCTATGTAGCGACCAAGCGGGACGATCGCTACGTAGCGACCGAGCTTTGGCT
>NC_027750.1:47924428-47925717 GCF_000695525.1 Brassica oleracea var. oleracea | reverse complement strand
GGATTTTTGTTGTAGCGCGCTTTTGTCCTTGCGCTGGACGTTTTTAAAGATAAAAAGAGTGATCAAATTGCGTTTGTTTAAGACGGCAGGCGTGTTCGTCGGGGCCAATCGACGAACGGGGTGTAAGGTTTTGGTGGTCGCGTTCGGACAATTTGTTCGCATTATCTTCGAATTTTAACTTTGCGACGTCTCGCAGTTGTTTCGAGGATTAAACGTGTATCTTTGTGCGTTCGAAGGATGATGATTTTTTTACGATTTTTGGGCCGGATCACGTTGTAGATAGCGGGATGATCAACCACCGCGAACTCGACGATTTTCGTGTTCTCCTTGGCCATGACTGGCAATTGGATCGATCCAAGAGTCATCGATACTTCGCCTGAAAAACCCGTGAGTGGTTTTGGCGTCGGAATTACTTCTCCGAGTTCGATGCTCATCCGTTTGAGAGTGTCGCGGAAGATTACATTGACCGTGCTTCCCGTGTCGACGAGTACCCTTCCGACTTCTAAGTCTCGTATAACGAGATCTATGACGAGCGGGTCGCAGTGAGGTTGATCGATGCCGCCGGCCTCTTCCTTTGTGAAGGTGATCGAGCAATTTTGGCCATCTCGGGGAGGAGACCATGTAGACCAATTTGCGCTCGACTCCGCCTTCCGTTGGTAAGCCTTGATGGCCGACACAGTGTTGCTGCAGTATTGTGATCCTCCGATAATCATATTGACTCTGCGGCGATTGTTATCGTTCCCTTTGTCGTCTGGCCTCCTGCCGCGTTTATCCCCAGGCTCGTTTTGTTGAGGGGATTTTTCAGCGGACGGATTTCTGTCCGTCTTTGGAGGGCGATCAGAATCGAGGATCAGATCCTTGACGCTAGTTACTTCCGAGAGATCTCCAGCGAGTAGCTTCGCGGCCAGTCTTGCTCCCAAGACTTTGCAGTTGGTTGTGGAATGTCCTCGGGATTGGTGGAACTCACAGAAGGTGTTTTCGTCATACCCTTGATTGCGAGTCCATGTGTTGCCCGTGGTCCGACCCTGATCCGAGTTGATCGCATAGTTATGCGCCCCCTGGAGATCTTCCCCCTCGTGATGGACGTACTTGCCGTTACGAGAGTTCTTCTTTTTCCCTTTCGGGTCCACGTCTTTCGAGGATGGTCTTACCGCCTTATGTTTTTGCGATAAGACTTTAGTTTCCTCCCCTACTATGATGTAGTCCGTTGCTTTGTGGAGGGCATCCTGGATCGTTCGTGGTTTGTCGAGAGTTATCCACTTTCTGAATTTCGACTTGTACCAGAGCGT
>NC_027750.1:47923437-47923625 GCF_000695525.1 Brassica oleracea var. oleracea | reverse complement strand
GCTACTGGAGTGTGGAGATCGGTGCCGCTGCCTCCGTTAAGAGGAGTATGCACGTTATCCGCATCGTTAGTTGACATGTCTGATCGAGAGTGAATGTGGCTTTTGCGGGTTAGATTGATCCGTACCCCCCCTCCTTCTAGCGCCAAACTGTGGGAACCGAAATTCGCACTGTCGATTTCCGTTTAAAT
>NC_027750.1:47921994-47922718 GCF_000695525.1 Brassica oleracea var. oleracea | reverse complement strand
GATTTGAATAGCGGAAAACATGGACTGAGCTTGCTACGGTCTTCGGGAGATAGCATTCGAAGGTTTGACGAGAATGCATGGATTGATGTCGTATCGATGTTCAGAAGGGTTCAATCGCTACACAGCGACTGAACTTCGGCTCGAGCCCGGTCGCTACGTAGCGACCGAGCTTTGGCTCGAGCTCGGTCGCGACGTAGTGACCGAGCTTTGACTCGAGCTCGGTCGCTTTGTAGCGACCGAGCTTTGGGTCGGACTTGGTTGCTACGCAGCGACCGGACAGCGTGTATACGTGGTAATTATGCAACGGTCGAGCTTGGTTAGTTTGGTTTGAATCTTCAAGGATATTTCTTCGTAAAAACTTCGTGTTTGGTTATATTTTACGAAAGTTACATCTTCCTTTTTACTATCTCTTTCGGAAATATGATCTCCGAGGATTTTCGGGTGGTAATTCCATCGTAACCGTTTTTGACCCCAACATTCATTCTGCTACGTAGCGACCAAGCTTTCGCTCCGCTCGATCGCTACGCAGCGACCGAGCTCTTCCAAAACGTCGATGCGACATTAGTCCATGCATTCTCGTCTACCCTTCGATGCTATCTCCCGAAGACTGTAGCGAACCCATTTCACGTTCCCCGCCATTCTAAGTTATCGATCAAACTTTACCGTGCAAACCGCGGAAAGTTTGTTCTTTATCGAAAGAAGCCGTAATAAACGCTTCGAGTCA
>NC_027750.1:47906200-47921867 GCF_000695525.1 Brassica oleracea var. oleracea | reverse complement strand
CGGATAAATACGAAATTTTGAAGATAATTACGAAGATCGGAAAAAATGGAATATCTCAATTTTATTGCTATGGCGGCTTCAGGGCAGAAGAGGAAAAGCGTAAACCGACCTAGGAGCCAGTATATAAGGAGTCCTAGGCGAGAGGCATGGGGGGGACTTTTTCAGAGCGAACTTAGCACTTAGAGCGATTTAGGCATATTTTCGTTTTTGTTATTCTAGCTGCGACTCAACTAGGTTATTGCCGTCTTAGGGTTTTAGAACTAGGAATCTCGCCGACAACTCTCGTAGCCCAGACTCTTACCTTGTTGTAACGCTCAATCACGAATTCGGAATACTTTGCTCGCTTTTCGATTTCTTATACTTTATCGTTGTCATTATTGTGTTCTGATTGCTTGGCGTGTGGTATTATCAGAAATCCAGGACCTCTGGGAAATTAGGATTTTCCTAGTTTCCTTATTTAAACGGAAATCGACAGTGCGAATTTTGGTTCCCACAGTTTCTTGTTATGAGCAAGGCGAGAGCTTATCTAGTGAGCTTAGTAAGCTACCATTCAACCCGCACATAAATCTTAACTAGAAGCACGTCGATCGATATCGTTATTGAATAATCGATCGACGGAGCAAAAGGTGTATCGATCGATATCCCTATCGGATTATCGATCGACACTTTCTAGTAATCGACATACGAGAGTTGAGATCATTAGATCTAGTTAATAGACAAGTCAAAACATGCGAGAGCTGATTGACTTGTTGATCAAATAGTTGAGCTTTACATTATCATGCTTCCAATTCATTAGGCATCTGTAGGATTATAATCCCAAGTTTCCTGAATAAAAACCCTAAGTCTAACTATTTCCTTTTAAGCACCAAAACCTCAACCAATCTATTGAACAAATACTTGTTCAATATAAAACTGCAATTTACATTTATATCTCTAAAACCATCTTTCTTAACAAATCATATTAGATTTCTTTGTTCCCTAGCTCCCTGTGAATTCGATCCCTAAGTACTATAACTCGACCTCTTATTTGAGAGAGTATAAATCACTCCTTAGGGTAATTTGAGTGATATCACTCCCCTGTTGCTACTATGGCACCAACGACATATACTGGCCCATACCCATATGGCAGTATCCTAAGAGCAGGATCTCTTGGTTTATCAACTATCGAAGCATGAGAATACACTCAACGATATGTCTCCTTCCTCCTATCATTCCATAGAGCTGAGCATGGATCGCTTGTACACAAAAATACCCTAACAGTTTGGCGCTAGAAGGAAGGGCAGTCATATACTACGTGACGACGTGATAGGTAGGAGGAACATTACATGTATCCTATCAAAAATCTCTCAACCCCAGCCACCTGGGGGTAAGAAACAAGTTCTTCTCACCAGACCCATGGTTCACACGGCCGGAAACACCTCCCCACGGGAGGATAGCACCATGCTAACATCAGTAGCAAGATTCAACGCAAGAATTACCTACAATTCCCTGCTAGTTCCTGCTGGTTCCGGGTCTCAGCCTCAAAGCCGACATCTACAATCGTTGGTTCTTGCTGGTTTCGGGTCTTAGCTATATGTCTAGCCTCGACAACCTTTGGGCCCAACGCGAGCAGTCATCACCAACATCTTCTAGCCGGGTTTACACCTTTGACGAATTCCAAAAGCTGGAGGAGCCAGAAGAGGAGTTCCTGGAAATAATGCAGGCATACCAGACAATCACTAAGAGGTAACTGGAGAAACACCTTTCTCTTTAGGTTCTAGAATCTAAGTGGTAGTGGAACCATAGATAAACCTGATAGGTAAGGGGATACAACGCCTTAGAGTACTTGTCAAATTCGACTGGGGTTGTTCGGCGAAATGAACCCTGCCCAAGCCCCGGGAACACTGCTGCTCCGCCTCCTGCAAAAGAGCCAGAGAAAATGCTAACTCTACAAGAAGGAGTGCTTATCCTCATACCCTCTACTCATTTGGAGCAAATGGGAGTAAAAGAAGCCGGAGAACACATAATCCTGCTACTATTCATCCAAAAGGAAAAGCCAAACCTCTGGGTTCCGGGTCCCAGCTTCCAGGTTCCGGGTCCCAGCTTCCAGGTTCCGGATCCAAGGTTCCGACCACCTTACTACCGCTTTTTCTGGCCATGTACCCTGATATACCTCCGAGGAAGACATGACCACGAGTAAAGCAGGGGCAGATGAGCTAAGCGTTAAACCAAAGGGGATACACGCATCAACATGCCCATGGCAAAGGAGATTCAAGATGAGGCGAAGAGTCATCGAGTGACATCCAGAAAACGCTGGGAGTGGCTCGCCCAAGTGGGGGCAGAGAAAAGCTTGGACGCATCATTAAATGACATCATAAAACGCTGAGAGTGGCTCACCCAAGTAAGAGCAGAGAGCAGCCAGAACAAGTCACTAAATGACATCTACAAAAGGAGGAGATCCAAGGAATAGGAGCGAAGCAATATGTATGGAAGATCAGCAGCAAGAATGGATTAACTACATCCTAGTATGCAGTAGAAGACGCTAACCCATGCGAAGAAGCATCCTTAGCCGGGTCGACACCTGTTATCCAAACAACGGGTCCGTCTCCAGAACTGCTCCATTCCTGCCTCCGGGTCAATTTCGACTCGGGCCATAAAAGGTCGTGTCAGCCCCTGCTATCCAAGGTCAAGGACGAATAAGTATTGTGCTTCCCCTGTAACCGCTGGGTTTGAAGAGGACAGGTCCTACCGCCCCCGGGTTTTAGTAGGATATATGCCAGAACTTCCGGGCTCCAAGAGGGTGAATCCCACGACCTCCATATTCCAGGAGGTTACATCTAAGAAACTCTGAGCTTCAGGACGATATCCCCATAATCTTCAGGACCACGCGTCCCACAACAGTTCTAGAACAAGAAAGCTGCCCTATAAAGGCCTGAAGACATGCTGAACGGATCAACAAAAGGCAACCAGTGCAATCTCGACATTGGCCCACATCCAGTCGACATCGAGAGTGGTCCATCTTCAGAGGACAGAGTGCGATTTTTTATGAAGTCAATAGAGACTATGGGTTCGAGACAGCAAGATGAAGATTCACCTCCGGGAGCAATATTTACAGACCCTCCCGTGTCAGAACATTGATTCCTCGAAACCTCCAGGTTCCCAAGGATAAATCTACATGTCCAACATGATCAGAACATAAAGCACTCATCAGGGACTACGAGTTCCTACACGATGTACGTCGATACCGAAGGGTAGTATGACAAAGAAACGGCCTCCACGCCTCAACAAAGGGTCTCGTTCCTCCCGAAGAAAGAATGAGAAAAATCACGATCTTCACTCGACTACTACCTAGTACAGAACTTCTCCATCCTAGAGTCAGGGCGTATGTTCTTCAGAAGATCATTCTCCAGCCGATATCCAATCATGGGGGCACATAAGCAAGAAGTAAGTCGATAATTTGTTTCCTTGCCCCGGTCATGTGCCATTCGGATCCAAGAAATATGTGGCTATGCGCCAGCGAGGTCCTGCGCCAGGAAGACAGATCTCGCTTATCACTGCAATGTGAATCCAAGATCAAGAATTCCTACTTCCGAGCGGGGCAACAGATCACCTACAGCAGATGTCAACTAATAAAAGTGATCTTCACCAGCCAAACCTACGAGTTTTGCCATCCATCGACATGCAAGGCCAGGATCCTGAATCTTCCTGTGTTAATCGACCTAAACCAGCCACAAGCCTGGGAATATCCATTAGACCCCTGTCTATCTCAGGGAAATCGACTCTCCTCCAGGTTAAAACACGGCTCAGGCCTAAGAATAACCTGGAAAAGGAAATTTCAGAGCGACGTCTTGTTCACGCCAAGCCCAAGGGACCTGCCACCGAAAAGCTGATGTTGATGCTCACTGAAGCATCGAACGTTTCTCCATCAGGTCTTGCGCCATCCAAGAGAGAACTACTTCAGGCCACGAGCCCCATGAATAAGTCTTGACATCCAATGGAATGCAACCAAGGTCCTGAACCTTGCCAGGTCATCTCTAAGCAAGTCTAGAACATGGAAACGTCTACTAGACCCCGGTCTATCCCGGGAAAATTTGTTCTCCTCCAGGTTTGAACGCGGTCCAGACCTAAGAAGAACCTGGGAAAGAAGGAGCAACTCCGGTTGACTTGAGTGCACACGTTATTCCCCGAGTTCGAGGATGAAATCCAGAAATAAGGGGCAAACTGGTTGGGAAAAATAATCCAGGCCTCGGGCAGGACACCGGCTTCCAGGTTCCTGTTGAGAGAAGCTCCAGCTCTGACCCCTGCATCCATCCCTACCTCCAGATCAATAAAAGGGATTACTAGATCCTATGATCTTGCGCATAAGTGGAAAACCCACACATATGACGCATGGAAAATATTTGACAATCGCATGAATGGGCTAGCACAAGCCATAGTATGCGGCCAAATATAGTACTCCTGCTCAAGAGCCTACTCGCATGAGGGATACGAAGTACATATAATGCAAGGTACAGCCTGAGGAGCTTACACGCTCACTCTCAGGCAGGGAGCATATTACATAAAATGCAAGGTACTGGCTGAGGAGCTTACACGCTCACTCTCAGGTAGGGAGCATATTACATATACTGCAAAGTACTGTCTGAGGAGCTTACATGCTACTCTCAGGCAGGGAGCATATTACATATAATGCAAAGGTACTGCCTGAGGAGCTTACACGCTCACTCTCAGGCAGGGAGCATATTACATATAATGCAAGGTACTGCCTAAGGAGCTTACACGCTTACTCTCAGGCAGGGAGCATATTAAATACAAACGCATAAGTATTGTATTCAAACTCAGAGTTTGTATATGGAGCGATAATGGGTATGAGACATAAAGCAGGAATGGGTCTGCGCAAGCCTGATTATGCTGTCGAAACTACCTAAAACCCCTGTGCAGCCTAAGGCGCATCGGGGTCCCTAGAGTACCATTGTGAAAAGTACTTGTATTAAAACGCTAAGTGCTACACAATACAGGGAACACATGGTATAATTATTGCAAAAGTACTGTGAAATACATGGAGCAATTAAAACCCTGCTTCTCTAGACGTGGAAAGCAGCGAAGACTGGCACTTGGGTCATAACACCCAAACTAGCACCCTCTAAGCCTGAGGTGACTTCCTGCAGAAGTAGAATACATCATAGGAACTCGATAGTGGCCAGCTTCCGAGCGGCAGAATGAGAAATCCGAACAGGTACCGGGAGTAGTCTTGCCTAGGAAGGCGGAGTACGGTCCCTGCAAAACCAAATATTCTGGGTTCTTACGAACTCTGGGTCTAAAGATAACGTCAGGGTTACTAGATCAGAACCCCCGGGTTATTAACGATCTTCGGGTCCAAAGCAACATCCAGGTTCAAAACGACCTTCGTGTCCAAAAGAAACCTCCGGGTTCAAAATGATCTCCGGGTCCAGAGGAACCTCCGGGTTCCCAAACGACCTCCGGGTCCAGAGCAACCTCCGGGTTCAAAACGACCTCTGGGTCTAGAGCAACCTCCGGGTTCAAAGCGACCTCCGGGTCCAGAGCAACCTCCGGGTTCAAAACGACCTCAGGGTCAAGAGCAACCTCTGGGTTGGAAACGACCCCCAGGTCCAGAGCAACCTCCGGGTTTTATTAAACCTCCTCATCCCCCTAATCCTTAGCCTCACCAAGATTCTCCCTCTCAGAATTCCTGGGTCCTGACCCATACACTCCTACACACGATTCATGGAACCAGAGAACCTGAAGGAATGCAAACTGAAGTCCTGCCTGAACTAAGGGCACCGAGTATAGCTACGTGAGCAGCATAAACATCTGGGGTATGAGCAGAAGCATCATCCTTTAGGCAGACGCTCCCGGCTTCTCCATCAAACCTTCGGCCAACTCCGACCAATCCTCACCATAGAGGCAACATCTCATCCTTATTGTTAGGGAAAAATACCCCGGTATCATTTCCTCCAGCCTCAGATCGATCGATATTGTCTTCTGGCAATCGATCGATATTGCGAAAGGTGTATCGATCGATATTCCTATAGGATCATCGATCGACACTTTTTTGTATCAAAAGACGACAGTTGAGATCGAATATCTAGTTAGTTAACCAGTGAAACATTGCCATCGCTGATCACTGTGATTAAGGAGTTGGGCTCTAATATATCATGCATGCAACTGTTAGGCATCTATAGGATTATAATCTCCAACACCTGAATAGAAACCCTGCATATAATATCTTCCAATTAGTTACACCCCCAATCATCTTGTTAGTCGAGCAATAGACTTGCTCAATTAGGATTGCTATTTACTTTTAAATCATAAAATAACAAACACTTAGAATTAATAATTTCACTAGATTTAATAGGTTTCGTAGCTTCTTGTGGATTTGATCCCTAAGTACTGCAACTGAACCTCTTATTTGAGAGATTAATTCACTCCTTAGGGTAATTTGAGTGGTATCAGTCCCCGCTAAAAGGAACTGGTCCCAGGGACCGACCTCCCTTCCAAGAAATGGAAGATTTCCGATAAGGAAAACCTTCCATATTTCCGAATATGGAAGAGTTCAACCTAAATCAAACCGACTTCAAGGCGACTATATAAGAGTTCAGCCAGTTGCAGTCGGAGAATACGGTCCTCCGGGATCAAAACCAAGCCCGCAGCAGGGCAGGCAACAAGAAGCGTCGTTTCAACACCCAAGTTCGACCCATGGAACTCCGGAGAAGGCGCGACCGATCAAACTCCTGGGTCAGGCGTATCCGGGGCAAAACGCAAAGGGGCCGAGAATCCTCAGGTCCACAACCTGGAGGAGAGTGATTCCGAGCCAGAATCTGATAAGGAGACGCCTGAAAAGATATCAGCAACGGAGTCCTCTATGACTGCCTATCTCGAGAAGATGTTCTCCACGAGATTCGACGCCATGCAGTCCATGGTGGAACGCCTACCAAGAGTAGCTCCTCCAATCAGAAGGAGCAGGGGATGCTCGCGGTTGCGCTTCCAAAAAAATCCCACAAGGCTACAATGTGCAAAGGCTTTGGCTCCACTCTGATAGGACCTGCCCTACAATGGTACATCAACCTACCCACCAGGTCCATATCCTCTTTTGCGAGCCTCAGCGACAACTTTGTGGAGCAATTCGCAAGTAGTAGGAGCCTGGAGAAGATTTCAGACGGTCTCTACGAGATTCTTCAGCATCGGGTAAAACCCCTGCGAGATTACATAGCCCGCTTCAACCAAGAAAAGGTGGCAGTTCTCGAGTGCAGCATTCCTACCGCGATCTCTGCCATCAAAAGGGCCCTGCTTCCAGACGGGGGCCTCTACAAAGAACTAACCATGTATCCCTGCAAGACCATGGAAGACATGTTATCCCGGGCCTGGGCGCAAGTGAAGTGGGAAGAAAACGTCGCTAGCCGCGCTAAGGCCCAGCCGAAGCAGGACCAAAAGTCGGCCCGATCGGATCAAGGAAATCGGGATGAAAGATCCTCCCAAAGAGCGACCAAGGACTCCAGGAACAGAAACCAGGGCAGGTTCCAGTACCGACCCCTGGAAAAGGAAGAAGGAATGTCGGTATCCACTTGGCCAGACATCTCCCATCTCTCGATATCCACACCGGAGCTAGTCAACGTCTTGAGCCAGATGGGCCAACAGGTCAAGTGGCCTCAAAAGATGAAGGCACCTGACTCGTTCCGGAACCCTGGCCTCTGGTGCGACTTCCATCGCGACCACGGTCATAAAACTGAAGACTGCGTCGCTCTAAGGATCGAGGTCAATGAACTACTCCGAAAGGGGAATTCCTCTTAGAAAAAGCCAAGAACCATCTAAATAAAGAAGTGCCGGCAAAATCCGCTGGAGCTATACCCGCCTCACCACCTCGTAGGACCGAGTGATCCATGTCATATCCGGAGGTTCAGAGATAAGCGGCGTGAGTTATGCAGTTGCCAAGAAAAGCACCCGCAATGCCAAGCACGGCCTGGAGATGACCAAACCAAAGCGCTAGCTCCTAGGTACTGACGAAATAAGCTTCACGGCTAGGGAGCAGGATGAGATCCTGGCTCCCCACCACGATGCCCTGGTCATCTCGCTCACCGTAGCAAACTGCTTGGTAAAAAGAATACTAGTGGACAATGGTAGCTCTAGCAACATCATCTTCCAGACTGCTTACCAGGACCTAAGGCTGGAGGAGAGAGTCCTGACGCGCAAAATAACTCCACTCATCGGATTCAGCGGCGAAGTCAAGCAAACAGCCGGAGAGGTCACTCTCCTAGTGTACGCTAAAGGGATCAACATGTCTACCAAGTTCTTGGTCGTCGGCAGTCAATCAGGATACAACATGATCCTAGGAAGACCCTGGATTCGCGACATGGGAGCAGTCCCTTCAACCCTTCATCAAATGGTGAAATTCCCTGCACCATGGGGCATCAGAATAATCAAAGGAGATCAGGAGAATTCTCGATCCTGCTACCAGACCGCCTTAAAGGGGAAGACCAAGGTCTTATAGCAATTAAAGAAGAGACCTCAGGTCCCGCAAACCCAGGGACCAGAGGTCAAGAGGTCTGGCGAATGGCGATCAGTTCAGAGGACGCGGACCCCGAATCACGTGAATGACCACCTAAGGACCGGTATCGACCGCTTCACATGGTCTAACTCAAGGTCCTCCAAAGCGGTACCCCGCATGGATCTCGCCAGCTACCAACCGATGGTCTCGCAAATGAAGAAGTGGGGCATAAGCAACGTGAGAAGACCTCCTCTGAAATCATACCGGATGGATCTGGGGCAGAGGGTACCCTGCCAACGGAGAACAAAGATACCTAGCCAAGCCAGAGTTCTTCAAATGGTCGCTCCGGTGGATGAATGCGACAACCCATCTCATGGACGTGCTGAGAACCTTCATCACCAGGAAACACTGGCCACGAATCCCCAATAGCAAGAGAATCTACAGAAGCTGGGGCACGAGACAAGTCTTGGTCACGGTCCCCGGACCCAAGGGAGAAGCAGTACCCACCAACGGAGAGAGGGACGACGCGCCAAGCAAACCGGCATGAAGTCCACCTCCCAGGAGGAAAGCGACATATGGGTCCACAGAACCAAGAGGACTGGTCCCGACCACGGAGTGCTGCCAGGGACCGCAGCAAGAAAGAGGAATCCTCCAGCAGGGGCACTCAACCAAATAGCGAAACAGAGCCTACGGGCTACATAACAAAGGTAAAACATGGCCTAACCACCGGGGTACCTCGCAAGCTGATGTCTTGTGCGGTCTCCGGACCATGATTTTTATTACTTATTATTTAAGCATTATGTTTTCCTACTCCTATGTACGCTGAAACGTCTCCGGACAAAGCTTATGCAATAAAATAGTTTCGACTATAAAAGAATAGTAGGAATATCATAATACTTAAAGGGGCAAACGAGCTGGATCAGTTCCAAGCGACCTCCGATCCTGGCCAACCCTCAATGAAAAATTGGTACGACCACAGAAAAACAAAACAGGTATGAGACATAAGGCAGAAATGGGTCCGCGCAAGCCCGAGTATACCGTCAAAACTACCTAAAACCCATGTATAACCTCAGGCATATCGGGGTCCCAAACTAAAATAAATACCCAAACGTGAAAAGTACCTGTATTAAAACGCTACGTGCAAAATAATACAGCGGACACAAGGTATAATTTCAAAAGTACTGCGATAGCAGGGAGCAAAAGTGCAAAAGTCCGGGAGCACCCTATAATATCCTGCTTCTCCAGACGTGGAAAGAATCGTAAGCCTGGCACTTGGGTTTTCACCCATACCAGCACCCTCTAAGTTTGATAGTGCCTTCCTGCAGAAGCAGCGTGCAGCACGGGAACTCAATATTGGCCAGCTTCTGAGTGGCAGAATACGAAATCTCAACAGGTACCGATAGTGGCCTCGTCTAGGATGGCAGAATACGGTCCCTTAAAACTAATATTCCGGGTTCTGAGAAAGAACTCCGGGCTCAGAAAGGCCTCAAGGTCAAGAACCCACAGGTTCCTAAAAACCCACAGATTCCTAAAAATGACCTCAGGGTCCAAAGACTACAAGTCCTATCAAAAACCGCCGGGTCCAGAAGCCATGGGTTCCCTAGAAATAACCTCTGGGTCCTGAACCAATCAGTTCTCCAAGCGATCCTAGGGTCAAAAGCATAGGGAACCAGCCAAGAATTTAAAAGACCGAGGGTTCCAGGGAATCCCAGCACCTAAAGCCCACACGGCTCAGATCTTGCAAGAAGATCCTCGAAGAGTTTTCTCCACACCAACGCTTAGATTACTCACACAGTATTCATCAGCTCTCTAATTCATCTCCGTGAATCAAGCTTCGAAACCCCGAGATCAATCCGCAACCTGCAAAGAAGGGGAAATCACAGAAGAAAGCCAAAACTCCGGGCTTAAAGGATGGAAGCTTCGAAACCCCGAGATCATTCCGCAACCTGCAAAGAAGGGGCAATCATAGAAAAAAGCCCAAACTCCAGGTTTAAAGGACAAAAGGTCCATCAAGAACAGAGGTCAAGGTCGACAACAAGCAAGTGAGAGATGCAAAACTCCGAAAGCATTCTTAATAAGCCACAGCAGGGGCATTGTTTAAACACAACAAAACAAAAAGGCACAGGGGCCTGATTCAAAGTCTTAAACCCTCACCGAAGGCAGTTACAAAATAAAAAGAGACCCCTTCATGGGGTCAAGAGTTCAGAGGATAGAGATTGGAATCAGCTGGCAGGAGGGTCATCAGTAGCGGGCTCCGGCGTCTTCACCGCCTCCATGTCGCCAGGGACCTGCGGTTCACCCTCAAAGGAAGTAGTGGGGAGTCCTAGAAGCTCGGCCTCAGTGATCTTCACCATTTTGTACTGCCCCACGACATTCACAGGATCCCAATTGTCGGTCTGGCCATTGAGCCACTCCCGCATCAGCTCCCATCGAGCCACGACCTTGGCACCATTCACTGCCATCGCCTTCTCTACCTCAAAGGTCTCCGCAGTATCCTTCAGATCGTTCAGCTCCTCTTCCATGCTCTTTAGCTGACCCCTCAGAGAGACATTCTCCGTTGCTGCCAGTTCTCCTGGTTCCTCGCCTTGAGCCTCGTTCTCTGCCTCAAAGGTCTCTGCAGTATCCTTCAGATCGTTCAGCTCCTCTTCCATGTTCTTTAGCTGACCCCTCAGAGAGACATTCTCCGTTGCTGCTACTTCTCCTGCTTCCTCTTGGTTCCTCGCCTTGAGCCTCAAAGCCTTAATCTCATTATCCTTGGCTAGAGCAACATCCTTTTCCTCGCGCAGCTGGGAGGCCAGAGCATCCATCTCGGCTTTCGTGGAAGCCGCACCTACCATCCTCTCCCCAAGATGGAACAATTGAGACGCCACCTGCCCATCAGATCTAATCAATAAACAGAACCAAAAGATCAAAAAGTCATATGGAGCATTACCTGAAGCAAGTCACCCTGGAGCGACTGAATGGTCACGGACGAATCTTCCTCTGACGCCAAGAGCACTGGAGTCGAAAGAAATACCTTCGTGTTAAGGTTGGTAAGCACTGTGGTCCAATCATAAGAAGCAGAAGGAGAAGAGGCCGAAGCCTTGGATTTCTTCTTAGAAGAGGAAGGAGAAGTAGCAGCAACCGTGAGACGTTTGCTGCTCCTGAGAAACTGAACCTCATCGTCATCGACAGAGGCAGCTCGCTTGGGAGCGGATTTTCTCGCAGACATCACCTCAAGGGCCTTCTTGTATTCCGCTAATGCCTCGTCACCTTTGGATCCTGACATCTCATCTAAAATGCAAAAGCAAATCCAGTCAATGACTATAAGGGAAAAATGAAAGAGAATGAAAGGCTTACCCAAGATGCTGCAACGCTTTAACGCCGCCTTGCTTACGAGAAAAGGAATCTGGCGTCCCTCGATAGGAAGCCTCAACACCCGTTCTATGGTCTCCCTCCCGGAAAAGTAGTCCACACGACGCAAATCTGCATCAAGAAAACAAGAGACTATCAATACCTTCTTCGCCTAAAGGACCTTCGTGACTCCTACAGCTAGCCTACCCTCTAGTTGCCATATAGGTAAAAATCCTGGAAGTCGCATGAAGGGAAACTTCTCAGTCCAGTTTTCAGAAAAACCTGGAAGACGCTTCCTCTCTCTCTTAGGAACTTCCCTAACAGGAGGCTCCTTGCCCCGAGGACAAAGATGGTACCTCCATTCTGCGTCGCTTAAAGGAGAAACAGAATAAGAGCACAAAACTTCAGCCACCCCGATTATGAGCCCTTGGAGATCGCCCAAATTTTGCAAGGCTATCAAAGTTCTCCAAGCCGGAGGGTTCAATTGACCTGGGGAAATCTCCAAGGTTTCTGATATCTTGGCCGCCAAAGAAGGGACTCGATCCCTGAAACCTGACTCGAAGTAACCCTCGTATACAGGAACTTCGTCCACGCCAAAATCCAAGACCCTATCTTCTAGACCAGGCACTCGGATGATGACGTCAGCAGGGAGATTATACTTCATCCTCCAGTCTGCAACCTCCTCAACCCCTATTACCGAAGGAGGGCCTATCGGAGGAAACCAGTTTCCCTCCGCTACGGGCGAAACATTCCGGGCAACGATAGCTTTAGGATCTTCCACCTCAGCAGTCAAATCCAGAGAAGAGTTAGAAGAGTCCATGGACACTAACGGAGCAACCGCGTCCTTCACCTTGCTAGATCTAACTCTACTACCTATGGAAGAAGAATCTGGGGAGAGACCCGACTCAGCCTTCATCTCAGAAACAGAAAGGGTTGGAAGGAAGGGCCTAAAAGAAAGCGTAAGAGGAGAAAGAAAATGTTACCTATGGAATGAAGACCCGAACTGAGATGTGGAGATCGCGAGAAATCTTCGTAGCAAGAGAAAAGGAAACTGAAAAGGTCTGGCTGCAAAAACGGAGAGATAGAACCGAAAACCCTAAAGACGCCTTACACGCGTCGAAAAGAGAATCCATGCGGGAAAGCGAATCTCGAGGTATTGGGGGTCCTTTCCTCTTCCTACCCAGTCTCAAGGACCAGAGGAACTAATGGAACTCTGAGGACCACCCTACCAGAATTACTTCTCCGGCCCAAGGGATTCCAGCGCATATCGAAGACTTCGGTTCTCTCTAACAAGAACTCTCTCCAGCCTCGTCATCTCCAGAAAATTCAAGACGCTACTATTAGGCTCCGGCCAAATAAGGAGGAACCAATCCTTACCTGGGTTTAGAATGAGCTCCGGCTTGAGTGGAACCCAGGACAGCGAGACATGGAGCAGAGTCCTGCCTAAAGGGGAGCCTGCTGAGAATGAGCAACCCCGGTTGACTTTAGTGCACAGGTTATTCCCCGAGTTCGATGACGAAATCAAGTAATAAGGGGCAAACTGTTAGGGAAAAATACCCCGTATCATTTCCTCCAGCCTCCGGGCAGGACCCAGGCCCCCGGGTCCCCGATAAAGGAACGCTCCAGGTCCCCGCTAAAAGGAACCCTGGGACCAGTCCCAGGGACCGACCTCCCTTCCAAGAAATGGAAGATTTCCAATAAGGAGAACCTTCCATATTTCCGAATATGGAAGAGTTCAACCTAAATCAAACCGACTTCAAGGCGACTATATAAGGGCTCCTAAGTCCCAAAAGCAAGGGACCGACTCCTCAAGACTTACAGATTAGAGCTAGGCGGCTAGAACTAGGGTTTATACACCAATCATTGTAGTTCCGACTTATTTACTCATTAATACATCTTCTCAAGTCTTTATCTCTATTATTAACCTCAAATCCCCACGAAATACTTACAAACACATACATACTACCAGCTTATCCATCGTTCTGTGGTACTAACAAAGATCCTACACAAAAATCCCCTAACACTTATAAGGAGAATAAGAAAGTCTTACAGGCTCAACTTGATCCTGCGCAACAGCGATGTCCTCCCTTAGAGCATTTACTAGGTCCTACATGGTGGTTCTTTCTGATTATCCACTTCCAGGCCATCGGAATCAAGGGTACAACTACATCCACGTGACCATCCTCACTCAGACCAAACACATGCCCGTTGAAGCATGTCTGTAAGTCTATCTACATTCGTCAAGGCCATGACATCATGCCCACTGGGTTCAGCGACGAATACACTACCTGATCTACACCACGTGTCTGTATCGAGTCAAGGATTACTACCCATTCTCCAGGCCATACATCTCCAATAAGGTTGTGAATTCTTTCAGACCAAGCGCAACTACATCCGAGCACTATCGACAATAAAGTTTGATGGCCCAGGCTACGGGAAGACGTCCTACTCCAAACTCAACGAGGAACTTGATACTACGGTGCAACTCACGAAGTCCTATGAAGAAAACCATGTTATTTCATGCCTTCAAACATGAAAACAGAAAATAAGGGGCAAACTGTTGGGGAAAAATATTTCATGAAGAGATTACTCCAGCGTCCAGCTTCCAGGTTCCTGCCTCCTGGTCCTGGGTTGCTGCCTCAGGGTCTGGGTCCCTGCCCCCGGGTCTGGGTCCCTGCCCTTGGGTCTGGGTCCCTTCCCCCGGGCCTGGGTCCCTGCCTCCAGCCTCCGGCTTCCAGGCCGAGTGATTTATCCTGCCTTAGGATAAATGGAAATCTTCCTTTAATAAGATTACCAGTTTGGACAAGAGGATATCTCCCTAAATCCGAGAAAAAGAGGAAGTATTCCAATACATATGACCTCCCTTAAGAAAAAAGGAAATATTCTATTATTTAGGGATATAATGAATATTTACAAATCCAAAGAGAGAGGCACGACCTCCACTATAAATATAGGTTTCTAAACCTAAAGAAGGGGGTCTGAGATGTCCTTGAACAGAGCTGACAACTCCACAGCCGCCAAGGCAAGGTTCCATACCTAGAAGACCTTCTTCTTCGACATGCCCATGATAGACTGATCCCGGCCATTAGTATCAACCAGATGAAGATATATGCTCCCTGCAGCACGTCTACAACTCTACTTACTGGCTCAGCCCACGATCTACAGCTCATCAGCAGGGTCCCTCCATGCTCACTCAAGCACCTCGACACATCATGGTCACTGCAACATATCCACATGTCTACCATCTGTTCCGGCCATGTGCCCCCTAGAACAGATGACTCCTACCAACTATAGAGCTACGTGCTCCCAAGGCTACGTGCCCATTAGGCCATGTGCCCACTAGAGCCCCATGATCCTAAGGCTATGTGCCTCCATTAGGCTACGCGCCTCCATCAGGCTACATGCCTCCATCATGCTCTGCGCCCATCTAGGCTCCGTGCCTCCATATACATGAACTACGATCGGCTTGATCCCTCACTGAAGGGTATGTAGGCAATCCCCACTGAAGGATGCAGCTATAAACCCAAGCACCTTCCACGGTTCCACACCTAGACGCTCAGGGACCACCCCTAATGGTCGGAACCATCAACTACAGATCAGGAGGCCCCCAAGGACCGACCCTGGTAGTCGTAACCATCGATCATAGATCAAGAAGACCCTGGGATCTTCACTATCGGTAGGCGGCCCCCGCCTAACAACCAATCTCCCCTTCTGCTACTAAGGCACCGACGACATATACTGGCTCATACCCATATGGCAGTATCCTAAGAGCAGGCTCTCCTGGTTTATCAACTATCGAAGCAGGAGAATACACTCAACGACATGTCTCCTTCCTCCTATCATTCCGTAGAGCTG
>NC_027750.1:47903895-47905301 GCF_000695525.1 Brassica oleracea var. oleracea | reverse complement strand
TGATTCTTCCTCCATTGTCGTTATCTTCTACGGTTATGGTGGCAGCGGCAGGTTTCTTCCTTAGGGCGATTTCGAAAGAGGACTTTGTTATCTCTTTGACAGAGATGATACTACTATTCGTCTGCTTCTTCTTAGTCTTCATCAACTTATGCTTTTCTAACCCTCAGAGTTTCAGGAGAATGTGATCTAAAGGAACGAGAATTGAATTGAGTTGGGTGGCACTCAAGTATCCCTTTTTATGCTCTCTAATTCTTTTTTGATATTTTCTTTTTTAATACTTTTCGCTTTTTCCTTTTTCGAATTAGGGTAAAACAGAACCGTAATTATTCTAGCCGTGTGATTTCATCATTAACACAAGCCGTGTTAATTATACAGTTTTGATTTTTATTATTTTTAATACAAAAAATGTGTTTTGGGCAGATAATTAATGGGTCCTGTCTCATCCTTGTAAGCCCAAGAGATGGCACCAGGTAATAGTCATGGCTGCAAGAGTTACCACTTACCACTGATTTTACAATTGAACAAATAGATTTCAGAATTAATGATATAGATTTCAGAATCAAAATTAATGTATTTGGAGTTGAAGTTCTCATCATCGTTTCTTCATACATATAATTTGACAGAAAATACAAGTTCGACATGCATCTAATTCATCGTAATGCAACGGATATATTTCTGTTTCTTCTTCTGAAAGTTTTTGTTGTCCAAGAAATTCTGGGTTCATGTTTGATAATATTTAAATTTGACCAAAAAAACTTAAGAACCTATCAAAACAAGCATGACCAAGTTTGATGAATCCAATTTGCTTGTTTCATATGATGGTGTTACTTATTGATTTATGATTGCTCATGTAGTTCTTTCAGTATGTTCGCATGAAAGACACTTCGTAATGCAAATCTTTTGAAATTAATTCAGTGTAATCTGAAGACTCTGACAATCAAACTCCACCACACCTTCTCTTTTGTCGCTTCACTTGCGGGAATCTCAACAGAAGAGTAAGGTTAATGTCAATTTAAAAGTAGAAGAAGTACCAATAATGTCTCTCTTCAGTCTTCACAAGAGACAACAGCTCGAAAAACTTTTTATTTTCTTCTTCATCTAGATCCACCACGAATAAGCAAATCAGCAATGAGTATGTCGTTTCCGTATACACAGTTCGTGGTGATGCAAAAGTATTTTAAAAAGGCAAGGTGATGATTGTTTACTTGATTTTTGGATTTGGGTTTTTGTCTTTTGGATTTTGATTTTCAAATTTTACATTTGGGGTTTTAATTTTTGGTTTTTGATTTTGCTGTAGATTTTAGCTTCTCGAAAAACTTGAATGGTGATACTAGATTCTAGTTTCTGGTTTTTGTTTTTTGTTTTTTTTTTTTTTTTTTTTTGATAATCCAGTATCCGACCACTTT
>NC_027750.1:47901608-47902209 GCF_000695525.1 Brassica oleracea var. oleracea | reverse complement strand
CATAGACCTTGTCTATACATGTTCACTACTTGTTTCATGAGTGTTCAAGATCAATCATTGCTGTGGCTCTTAGGCCGAACACACTCATGGATGTGGACATTGATTCCTTTGCCTTAGGTAATGCCATATGATGGCGTCTCATGACCTTAGTTGTTGTGGATCATATCACACGCTTAATATATATTGTTAGGTCATGGATCTTGACTCCACGGGCTTACAATACTTTTGGTATCCGACCAGGAAGGGTAGATCAAATATCTCCTATTATTCTCACGACAAAGTCTTGTGTAGGTCACACAGCAGCTGTAAACTATTCTGCTATCACGAATCCTTAAGGGATCTGATGTCGGATTACAACATGTTGGTTGATCTTTTATACTAGCCGTGATCTAAGGATATGAGTCGGACATCCTTGGTAGAAGGGGCCGGACGCTTATAGCCTAAGGGCTGGACGCTTTTGGTCAGAGAGCCGGATGCTCTTAGCTGGTGTGCTGGACGTTTTTAGCCAGACACCCATATAGATTTCACTCTATATCTACTAACCTTCTTTAGGTTTAGTATAAGCACAAGGAATTTCTTTATAAATTCTCATATGTATATG
>NC_027750.1:47862791-47899536 GCF_000695525.1 Brassica oleracea var. oleracea | reverse complement strand
CTCGTCCAGAGCTTCAATTTGATATGTGGCTCGTCTTCTGGTTCCTCGGGGTTGGAGAGATAGATCGATTTGAAGTTCCGCCCGATTTAGGGTTTATGTGTGACGGATTTTAGGTTAGGGTTTTGTCTCAGGGTCTAGAGACTATCGTGCTGATAACGTGTTGTGAACGAAGGGTTTTTAGACTGAATATTTCGTGTGTCTCTGTATATTATTACTCAATCAAAGTGTTCCCTTATATAGGGGTTACAAGGAATAGGAAAAAGGAAATTATCCAAAACCTAATATAACATGAAATAGGAAAAGATCTAAAACAGATAAATGGAAAACATCTACATCTAAGGTCGGCCAAAGGATAGGCCGACTCTCTCTCCTCAGCCGCCGACTCTCTCTCCTCTTGGACACGGCTGTGGTTGGGCCTGGTCGTGGCTGGGTCTGGTCGTGGCTGGGCCTGGTCGTGGCCTGAGAAGCCATCTCTTCTTGTCTTGGTTAATGACAATCCACAATGTTCATAACATTTTAAAATGGTTTTTGGATTTTGTTTTTGAAAAACTACTTTATTTATCAATCAAGATTTTGCTAAAAATGATTTCCTAAAAACTAGGAAAACTAGTTTTTCAAATAACTACCTAATTCTACACAAAAACCAAAATCGATGTTTTTTTAGATTTCTGGCAGTTTCCTTCGATGATTTTTTTTATCATGTCTTTTTATTTATTATTTTCTTTTTAATTGTCCTTTTTCATTTTTTTTAACTGGTCTTTCTTTTCACATTTGCCTCATTCTCATGCCTCATTCTCATGCCTCATTCTCACTCTCATATGTTTTTCACCATCACATCGTCAATACACTTTTTGTACTTTATTAATATAAAATGGGTAAGTGATTATACATACAACTAGAGCAATTGTTTTTCGAGTTTTTCATCTCGACACTCAGAAATATTTGATCATACTTGTAAGTTAGAAGAAGTTCTCTTACAGCTAAACTAAAAGAAGTTCAAAAATATTTCAAAAGGGAATTTTATTGTAAAAGTCACTATTTTAATTAATTTCTATAGAAATTACTTATACAAAAATAATCATAGAAATATATGTGTAAAAATTATTTTAGAAAAAAATATCAAAGGTATGATATTAATATTTTTTATAATGCTTAATTACTTGTATAATAGCATTTGAGATCAAATATGAAAGGCATTCAAGATAAATATATATATATATATATTTTTTTTTTTTTTTTGTATGAAATTTACGATAGTTTTATTTTTTGTATTTATATTTTGCTTTAAAATAACTTTTGTAAATAAATTTATGTGTGTTTTAATGACAGTGTTTTATATTTTATTATTTTCAGAATAAATATTATCATTTCATAATTTTTTTATTTTATTAATTTTAAAAATAAATACCAAAACTAAAAACTAGAAACCAAAATCTAAAACAACTATTCATGTTTTTGAAAAAAAAATAAAATCTACTGTAAAATCAAAAACCAAAAACCAAAATCCAAAAACCAAAAACTGGAATCTATAACTAGAAAAGCAATCATCACCTTAGATTTTGGTTTTTGTTTAGAAAGAGATAGTTATTTTAAAAACTAGTTTCCCTAACTTATAGGGAATCAATTTCTCAAAAATCTTGATTGGCTAAAAAGTAGTTTTTGGAAAAACAAAAACCAAAAACTAGTTGAAAAATTGCAAACAATTAACCTCTAAAGCCGCTTTACATTCGAGTCTAACTTTGGTGCACCGAGAAGATAAAGCACTCCGGGCAATAAGCCTCGACTTTTCCACTCCGTTAACGAAACCTCCGGCGGAGAAAGTCACAGAGCTGTGAGTCTCTAGTGTGGATGGTTCCTATAAAATTTGAAGTAGTATGTATGTCAACTGAAGTTTTTTAGGACACAAAAAGTATTAAAGAATTACCAATAATACAAATCCAATCAAAATAGCAAGGCTCAACACAATATTTGTTCATTTGTATTTTACTTCTACAAAAACTTATAAATTCACTCAAATCTTTAAACAAATTCATACTATTGAATAACACCTGATTCTAAAATCTGATTTAAAATCATAGAACCAATAACAATAGATTTGCAATTAGATTTTAAAACGATAGAACCAATAACACTAGATTTGATTTGAATTTCTAAATCCATTCAAATATATGAACCAATAACACCCCTTTAGACACCCGGAATGAACGCCACCTATCATGTTGAGCTCGATAATCCGTTTTTGCACAAAATTTGCACGACTCATACTCTCAAAAGAATCTTCTTTGAAGATGAAGTCAATAACATTAACATTGTCTTCATACACATCATTGATCGGATCTCCACAATCTCTTTGTAGATCTAATCATCTTCATAAACGTCGTATATTGGATCACCATAAATCTCTCTTTAGATCTTCTGGCATTCTTCTCTCCCGACAAAAGGACTTTCGTCCACGAAATGATAGAAACTGCAACTGCTAATCAACATGACATCCAAAATCGTTCTTCGATTAAGAAACCAAAGAGACACAGCTCTGACACTACCCTGATGTAGCGGAAGCAACGATAAACAGCTCAACCAAGGGGTTATGGAACCACGTTTGGGACTGCCAGCTCAACCAAGGGGTTATGGAACCACGTTTGGGACTGCCAATCTTACTTGGGACCTGCTTCTTGATTGATGAATCTAATCAATTCAATACAAGAGATAGAAAATACTATTCTCCCAAAAGCCAAAGCTCTTTATTAATCAAATCAAAACTGCATACAACTTTAGGCTTAGATGCCTATTTATAATAAATCCTTAAATCTATGAAAACCCTAATCTTAATTAAAATAGGAAAACTACTAAAATATAAAAAATACCATAAAAAGTAATTATCAATGTTTTTTTTGTCATCAACTTTACAGACTCATATTGATTCTGTAAACCACACTGGGAGATCTTGATCCATGTGAACTACAAAAGATGTTTCCTTCCTAGCACTGCGGGCTAAGCTATCCGCCTTCTTGTTCTGCATTCTTGGTACATAGATAATCTCTGCTTGGAAAAAACTCTCTTTCGGGCTGTTTATATCTTCCAAATAACTTGCAAACGCTAGCTATTCTTCTGGTTCTAAAACCATCTTCACCAATTGAGAACAATCTGTTGCAAACGTAACCTGAAATTGTCGTAAGTTTTTCATGCATTTCATTGCCCATAGTAACGCTTCCATCTCTGCATGAAGAGGAGAGAGGGAAGCCCGGACATTCCTTGCCCCCATCAAGCTCTCAAATCCTTCTAAGGTACTGTACCATCCTTGACCTGAAGAAATATCATTATCTTTCCATGAACCATCCGTAAAACACCATCTTCCTGGAATTGACGAAAGAATCATAGCCTCAACCTGTGGCGTCCTCTTTTGGTCATTCAATAATTGCGCCTCAGCCTAGAGTTTTGATTCCGTTTCTACCTGTTTAAGGGTATCTAGAAGATCCACATCCAGATTACTAAAGACTTTATTATTTCTTCCTTTCCAGATGTACCATAGTATCCATGCAAACTGATGATCCTCCATCTGTGGAACAACTCTCCAAAAGAGATGATCCATGTTCACAAAGAGAGAGCTTGTTGGAAACATAGCTGGATTTGTTGGAATCTTTGAAAGAGCCCATACCTGAAGTGTAGGAGGGCATTCAAAAAAAACATGGTTGATCGATTCCTCCTCAGCTCCACATCTTGCACAACAGATATCTCCAGGTATCCCTCGCATATGCAAATTCTTCTTAACTGCTATGCACCCTGTCACCAATTGCCATAGAAAATGCTTAATTTTCGGTGGACACCGTATTTTCCAACAATATGCCTTCAAAATATCCACTGTGGGTCCAAACACTAATGGTGGTTTTTCCTTATATGGGTATATCCTTTCAACCTGATATCTAGATTTAACCGTATATTTTCCATTATTTGTGAAATACCATCCTTCTTGATCTGCCATCCGAGTTCTACTCAGTGGTATACTCTCTAGCAATTTCACATTACATCACATGATTTGGCAAAGCCGTAATCATTGATTTGATGATCACCTCTTTTCTTCCTTTCGTAAAGAACTTAAAAGTCCAGCCATTGACCCTATTATTTAGCCGATCTTGTACGAAGACAAAAACTTGTATCTTAGAACCCCCCAAGACTTTCCGGCAGGCCTAGATAAGTTCCCATCCCTCCCAAATTCTGTATGCCCAAAATATCTCTTAGCTCATGTCTGACAGATTCTTCGATATTGTGCCCAAATTGAATTGAAGACTTATCAAAGTTTATTAGTTGACCTGAAGCTATCTCATATACCTTTAAAATCCTGAGAATGGTGTGACACTCTTCCTTTTGAGCTTTACAAAAAAAAGAGACTATCGTCCGCAAAAAGCAAATGTGATATTGAAGGGCATGCTCTGGCTACCTTTATTCCTGTTAATTGTTTCTCCCTCTCCGCCTTCTTAATATTTGCTATCAAAGCCTCGGTGCACAGAATAAATAAATAGGGAGATAAAGGATCTCCTTGGCGTAAACCCCTTTGTGGCACAATGAGGCCCCGAGGTTGGCCAGTTAAAAGGATCCGATATTGAACCGATGATATACACTCCACCATTAGTTTAATCCAATGATCATGAAACCCCATTTTCTGTAGTAATGCCTTAATAAACTCCTATTCTACCCTATCGTAGGCCTTACTCATATCCGTTTTGACTGCCATATACTTTCCTTTACACGCCTCATTAGTCCGTAATCCATGAAACATTTCCTGTGCTATAAGAATATTATCAGAAATCAGCAGTCCTGCCACAAATGCTGATTGCGTTTCTGATACGAGAGAGGGTAGCAACAACTTCAAACGTTGACACAAAACCTTTGAAATAATTTTATGCCCTACATTACATAAACTGATAGGTCGCAACTCCGTCATCCTTGTAGGTCTCTCTTTCCTTGGAAACATACATATATTAGTAATATTTAACCTTGAATCCATTTCTCCAGAAACCAAAAAATCATTCACCATCTCCACCAAATCTCTCTAAATAATACGCCATGAGTATTGAAAAAAGAGAGCTGTCATGTCATCCGGTCCTAGTGCCTTCTCTGGATGCATCATATACAGAGCCTCTCTGACTTCATCCTCTGTCGCTATCCTCAATAATCGTTGATTCATTTGTGGACTTATGCCCGGTGTTACCTCTGAGAGAAAATCGTCAAACTCCGATGGAGAAGTTGTAGTAAATAATTCTTCAAAATAGTCAACCGCAACTTTCTCTACTCCATTATCCTTTGTAATCCAATTTCCCTCAACATCATATAGCCCTACGATCCTATTACGGACCCTTCGTTGCTTGGTTAAAGCGTGATAGAATTTTGTATTGAGGTCTCCAGATGAATACTACATATTTCTACTTTTGTGATGCCAGTACTCCTCTTCGTCCTTGTATGCCTCTTGCAACTTCCTAGACACCTCCATAATATCCTCCTGAGATTTAGTGTTTGTACCTCTTCAAGAGCTTTCTGTAAGTCTGATATATTTTCCTTCCCATAAGGTGGATTATTTTTCCTCCATTTGGCTATTTCATGGCGGCAATTACTAATTTTTGCCACTATACCAGTTCATGTTCCTTC
Source organism: Brassica oleracea var. oleracea (assembly GCF_000695525.1). NCBI lineage: Eukaryota > Viridiplantae > Streptophyta > Magnoliopsida > Brassicales > Brassicaceae > Brassica > Brassica oleracea. The sequence goes on along the minus strand of NC_027750.1, from coordinate 47,893,896 downwards.
ACTATTATCGGACCATCCCATTGTAATTGATTCCATAAGGCCTTCTTGTCCAACCCATCTCTTATCAAATCTAAACTGCCATTTTATCCTGAGAACTTTATCTTCTAAGTAAGCCACCACTGGGCGGTGATCCGATGCCACCATCCCTAAATATTCTGTATAAGAATAGGGGAATAGCGTGTGCCACTCCACATTCGCTAATGCACGATCTAAACAAAATCTAACCATTACTGCCTCTTTGCCTTTGCCTCTTCTTCCTTGCCATGATAACTTATTTCCTTTGGCAGGAAACTCCAGTAAACCACAATTCCTTATCATATTGTTAAAAGGAACAAATGAGTTCGCACTTCTCAAAGCTCCACCTTCTTTTTCATGATTTCATGTGATCTCATTTAAATCACCAATAATAAACCAAGGTTCGGATCGCGAAATTCCATATCTAGTTAAACGTTCCCACACTTGTTCTCGTAGGTCTTGAACTGGATCTCCATACACAAACGTCATATATACCGTTTTCCCAAGAGCCACTGCTTCCACATCTATCATTCGATTACTTGAATATAAAACATCAACCTGATCCTCATTATTGTAATAAAGTGCTAGTCCACCACTTCGTCCCACTGGATCCACTGTGACTAGTGAAATTTTTGGACAAACTCAGACTCTTGCTTTGTCTCCGATAAAAATAAAAAATCCGGCTTATGTTTATGCCATATATCCGTTAAATAACTTATAGTCCACTTACTTCCCATTCTTCGGCAATTCCAACTTAGTGCTCTCATTTAAAAAATATATAGAAAGGCTCCTTTGAACTAACTAAATTGGGTGTAATGATGCCCTGAATTCTCCAACCCCCATAGTAAGCTCTCCGCCACGTTAATGCCTTCAAGCTTATTAATTTTACTATCTCCCCATCCCATAAGAATTTTCCTTGAAGCCTCCAAATAAAACACCAACTTTCAAGTTTCTCACAAATTTTCCAACATATGACCAAACACCAATATAGAATGACATTAAATAAGATGAAACAATCACCATAATGATTTATCAAGACTAGAAGCAAGAAGAAATAACCAACAATTCCATTTTTTCTCCAATCGGTAAACATGTGTGGACCACCAAACCTCATAGCAATCACAACAAGGAGGCACACATAAAAATCATAATATCCGTTTGGTTGAGCCCTTTGTTGACCACTATAAACACCAATAATTGGCATATTCCCGTAGAATCTAGAATAGATGTAAGGTGAACTTACTTGTGTTTGGTTTGATGAGACCAAACACATCCACTTCTCAGACACTGAGAACAACCCCAAAATAAAACCTACGAAGTCTAATAACAAAATTATTATCCATTGGTGCCAATCCTCAATCCTCAATGTAAACTAGTGAATAATAAAGATATTTGGATAATTTCCAAATATCTTCCTGCATCACTTTTCCTTAAAGCTTCATTCATATTACTACTTTACAAAGTTGATTAAGGCATAGTGGCATATTTGATATCCGTTTAATTTTCCTTCGAATGTGGTTTCCCTAAAATTCAGGTTGACACTTAATAAGGTACTACAGCTTGACCTGTGTGCCCGTGCAGGTATTAGTTTTTACGTATTTATACATTGATATTTGCTTTTATGATTAGTGCTATATATTTTAGATATGTCTCCATATAACTAATTGTATTCAAAAGATCCAGATCGAACCGGATAATATGATTATTTTTGGTTCAAATATCCAAATCATTTTCAAATACATTCGTTATTTGAATATATTTAGTTTTCTGTACATTAGAACCAAATTCATACAGACCCGGGAGATCCAACTTGAAATTCACACATAAATTTATATCCAAACATGGCCTAATTTCAAAACCTAAAAAATCTATACCCGAAAAAATGACTCGTACCTAAATGGGTACTCGAATGTCTATGCCTAACAGATTCCATGATAAGTTTTGGAATTGTAATTAATTAATTTAAATTGATTTTAAATGCCGTGGTAAAATCTGTAAATAAAAATAAATACAAAAAGGAAGTACCTAAAAAGAAATTTCAATACCCAAAAAATCTATACCCGAAAGAAACAACCCGTACTTAAATGGGTACCTGAATGTCTATGCCTAACTGATTCCGTAAACACAAATAAAAAATTATTTTAATGTGTTTGGCTAAATTAAATGAAACAAAAATTTTTTTATTTAGTAATATTTGTAAAATATTAATAATGATCAATATATGAATATCGATTTGTTTAGATAAGTTTTGGAATTGTAATTAATTAATTTAAATTGATTTTAAATGTAGTGGTAGAATCTGTAAATAAAAAGAAATACAAAATGAAAAACCTATTTTATTATAAATGCAATGACAATATGTGTAAATAAAAGAAAATACATATACCGCTATCCAAGTTTCCAAACAATTCTCATTTAATATTTTTATCTATGTTTCCAAACAAAACTCCTTTTAAAACTGCAATTCATTTTTCCAAACAAACCTAATTTGTACTTCAGTTTTAATAATATAGATTGATTTTAAATGTAGTGGTAGAATATTTAAATAGAAAAAAATACAGAAAGAAGTACCTAATTTATTATAAATGCAATGACTAAATGTGTAAATAAAAGAAAATACATATACTGGTATCAAAGTTTCCAAATAATTCTCATTTAATATTGTCATCCATGTTTTCAAACAAACCTCTTTTTTAAACTGCAATTCATGTTTCCAAACAAACCTAATTTGTATTTCATTTTTAATAATATAGATGTGATATATATCCCCTCCTTTCCTGCGGATCATTTTGGATATGTGATTTTACTTTGGATTGAGAGTTTTTTCTTGTTTGATGCACTGAAAGGAAAACAAAGTGGGATAGAAACATGACTTATTCACTCCACATACTAAGATATTATAAAGAAACACAAACTTAGGCTAGCTGATTACAAATTACACATGAGATAGTTTGACAGTAGATATCAATTATTTTTATCAATCATTCTTATAATTTTTTTAACAATGTAATTCATATTAAAATTCTCTATATCAGGCATCATTATAATAATTTCGATCAAGAAAAATCGAGACAACCATAAAACTTGGTAGCTTTGATTCCACAAACTATATATAAGTTTTTGGATGTAACTCCGGATCCTGCGTCATCATCACTACCGCATACATGTTACTCCGGGAGGAACTGATCGCTCACACTCTCTTCCATGTCCAAATTATTATAGTTTCTTAAGCTCGGACGAGGAAAAGAAGTCCAAAAAGCCATACCGAAGGCTTCGGGGACCAATCGCAAAGGAGACTTTCCCCCTAACGAACGAACAAGATTGGATTGAGAAAGAAGCAGCCAATGCCACAAAGAAGAAACATATACCTGCAACTAAAATAAAATGATACAACTTGCCGAACAAGGATAAAGACCACCATTCAGCACTGGGATGGCCGAAATCCCGAGCGACCACGCCACTGAGATGATTCCAGAACCTACAAAGACCAACCAAAGCTCCAAAGCCACTTACACGCTTCACCTCTAAGAACTAGAGGGTGATTCATTTGATACACCACAAGCAGCTACCAGTGACAGGTCGATGCTACTAACAAGAAGTGCTGAACCCGAAACCCCCAACATGAGACTACGCTAATCTATATCAGACTCTCCACGCGCACTGATATATGGTATTTTTGACACCATTGTGTATATGTTTTTAACTTGTTTTCAATGTTTTATCGAGTTAGTTCAGTCCTTTTAGAGTCATTTCAGGTCTGGAGGAGACTGAAGAGCTGAAGGACGAAAGGAGCAAGAATTGGAGTCTCTCCCCGCGGAACAATCAAGCGGAGCAGTCTAACGGTTGATCCCACCAGGAGCAGCCAGGCGATTGTTCCCGACATTTATGGCAGTTTCCATATCTTTCAAAGATTTGCCCTAATCACCTATTCTCTCCTCTGATGTCGCTGGCGACTCCATATAAAAAGCCATCCTTATCTTTATTTTTATTTTTTACGCGAGTTTTGCAAGAAGACTAAGACCTATTATTTGATTTGCTATTGTAAGGGAGACGTCTCCTCTTCTTTACTGAGAAGATTATCCTGAACCTTATTGATTTCTCTTTAGATTTATATGCAGTATTATTCAGTTATTATGTCTGGTTCATCTTGTATTATGGCTGAGTAGTCGCCTAGCTCATCTAGGGTTCTAGGGTGCTGATCGGAAAAGCTAAACATAAATAAGCGACCATATTGTGTCTTTGTTCATCTCTGTTCTTAAGCGACCATATTGTGTCTTTGTTCATCTCTGTTCTTAATGCTAGTTATACCCTGATCACTTATTGCTAGATCCTAGGTTTAATCTGCTCATTAACCATGAAGTAGATTACTTGATATTGAGTGAATGAGCCGCACATCTCTAGTCAGCGAAAATAGATACTAGAGTGCTCGGTGAACCTATCGGACTTGATCTCTATTGCTTGTAGTCGGTCCTTGATCCAAACGATAGTTTAGGCGTCAAGATCGAACCGCAGAGGGAACAGCACCACGACAGTGGGCTGTTCAACTTGAGTGATCCGTGTTCTAGATTGTGTTACATTGAGCTTGAATAAATGTTTGGTTTAGCATCAACACCCGATGAGAAATCCTAGATTGGCTTCCATTAATATTGAATTTACTCTTTGCAATTATTTACTTTACTTGCACGTTACCACCCAATTCAAACCCCACTTTTAGTTTTACCTAAGTTGAAAACTCATACGAATAAAGTGTAGACTGGTCCTCTGGATTGAATCATAAATACTACGATTACCACTGTTAACTTGACAGTAGGAAAGGTTCAGTTTTAGTGTATCAAGTTTTTGTGCCGTTGCCGGGGACCAGATATTTACCTTTATTTTTCAGTTCTATATTTAGTCTAAGACACCTAACTTGCTTTCCTCTTTTTGTAGTAGCAAATGATCCAGGTGAATGACCAGTAGATATACTCGGAGCAATGCACAAGGACCATTATTCAAGCTAAGTAACGAAGAGGTCGAAAGATTAGAAAGACAGAACCGTCAACAACCGCGGCCTACTATCATCAGAATGGATTATCACAGAGGCCAGGATGGTCTCACTGCTGCAATGGCTCTCATGCAACAACAGATGCAGCAGATGCAATAGACCATCAATGCGCAGGAAGCTGCTCGCCAAGCAGCGGCTGAACTCGCTGCTCAGCAAGTTGAGCAACAAGGCGCTCCAATCGGAGAGCGGAACCTTCCGCGGAACTTCCCTACCACTCGCTCCGCCATCAACCCCCCCTCCCTGCACTCGACATGATTATGAGATCAAGCCTGCTTTGATTGGCCTGGTGCAGAAAAAGATGTTCAGCGGCCTCGTGGCTAAAATTCCGTTGGATCACATTGAAAACTTTGAGAGAGTCTGCAACTTCTATCGCGCAAATGGAGTGCCACCAGACTACGTCAAATGCACCATGTTTCCATTCTTTCTGGATGGGAAAGCATCTCGCTGGCTAGCCTCTCTTCCGACTGGTACACTTACTGCATGGGAACAAGTCAGTGCAGCGTTCTTAATCCACTTCTACACGAAGACGAAAACCACAGCCCTGAGGAATAAAATCTCAAATTTTAAGCAAAAGACCGACGAGCCTTTCTATGATGCTTTGGAGCGTTTCAAGGAGTACCGACGGGAATGCCCTCACCATGGGTTTGAGGATGACTACATACTGGAAGTGTTCTATGATGGAGTGAGCTATGAGTTTCGTAATACTCTTGATTCTTCGAGTAATGGAGATTTCATGAGTCAAACAACACCAGGCGCATTCGTGCTGATCGAAAATATGGCGTCAAGCTCACTCTACAAGAACAAGGAGAACGATCGCTCCAAGAGCGTAAACAACATTGACGATCTAGCAGCAAAGGTTGACCAACTATTGAAGGGCAATCAGAGCCAAGTATTCATCATGGCGGAGGCCGCATCAGAGAACGATGCTTCAGATGTCACACCTGAAGGGGATAATACCATGGACGATCAGCAAGAAGTAAGCTACGTCAATGGATAAGGATGGCAGTATAATAGCTACCACCCGAACCCTGACGTGAGGAATAACCCTCACTTCTTTACGTACACTAAGCTGGACAAACCAGGTGACAACACGCTGAACAGTCAAGGACAGAACAGCGGTTATCAGAAACCATACCAAGGAAGAACATATGTTCTGAGCCAGGCGCAGCACAACCAGTTCCAGAACCAAAAGCAGTAGACAGCTCAACAAGCTGCCCCTTCGCCTACAGCTGCTCCACAAGACGAGATGAAGGGTCTAGTGACGATGATGCAGCATTTGCTCCAGGGTCAGCAAATCCAAGGGAAAGCGTTGAATCAGGTCACCGCAGACATCAACTCCAGAATGAATCACATGTTCAATGACCTGAGTACCAAATACGACTATGTAGCTAGCCATATGTGTCAGATGGACGTTCAGATTGCGCAGACAGACGAGAGCGTAAAGAGACATCAACGAACTCTCCCGGGAAACAAAAATAAGAATCCTAAAGAATGCAATGCAGTTGCACTAAGGAGTGGGAGAACACTCCCAGATGCGGTCCCTAAGAAACTATCGGCAGCAGAAAAAGGAAAGCAAAAGGAGGTTGAGAACCCACAATCCGAAGCTGTTCCTCTGTCTGACGAGGATACGGAACAGCCTGACGAGGATACGGAACAGCCTGCTGAGACTGATCCAACCCCTGCCGCTACACCTGTCGAGCATGTTCCCTCGCGCGAATACACCCCTAAGGTTCCATACCCTGTTCCAGCAAAGCCATCTCGCAAGGATCGGGAAGAGACAAAGTGTAAGAAGATGTTAGAGGATCTAACTATCAAGTTACCTCTGATTGATGCGATCCAGATGATACCTTCTATGCGCAGTTTGATGAAAGATTTGATCTCCGGCAAGATAACTGGAGACAGTGAGCTATTGTTGGTTTCAAAGGAGTGCAGTGCGGTACTTCAGAACAGGCCGATTAAGAAATTGGGCGATCCAGGCAAGTTTGTTCTCTTGACACAGATTGGGAAAACAGTATTCGCTTGCTCTATTTGTGACTTGGGTTCCAGTGTCAACCTCATGCCTTACTCCGTGGCAAAACGATTGGGATTCACAGACTTCAAACCAACAAGAATCTCCCTGGTGTTCGCGGACATATCATTCAAGTCACCGGTTGGTATTCTGGAAGATCTCCATGTCTGAGTAGGCAACACCTTTGTTCCGACAAATTTTGTGGTTTTAGAGGTTGACGAAGAACCAAGAGATCCCCTCATCCTGGGTCGTCCTTTCTTGTGCACGGCTGGTGCGATTATTGATGTTCGACAAGGGAGGATTGATCTTCACCTAGGGGACATCGCGATGAAGTTCGAGATGAACAAACTGCTGAAGAAACCAATGATAGACGCACATACCTACACAGTTGAAGGCGAAGATCAGACGCTATCCCCTCAAGAAGGAATGATTGAGGAAATCTTGATCGATGACCCACTCGAACTGGCTCTAACCTGAGCTGAGATGGAGCACAACATCATGAGCGTGGACGCGGATGGGTATCACAAGATGCTTGACTCTGCCAGAAGCATGGAAAAGATGGTTGCTTATTTATGTCTAGGGGAGAAAGACGAGAGCAATCAAAGCATTGTAGCCGGAGCAGCTGTTCCGAAAAGAGCGACAATGTAGACAACACAACTCGACGATCCATGGTGCGAAACTGAAAGCTCCAAAGATCGAGCTCAAATCCCTCCCTACGGGGCTCATGTATGCATTCTTGGGACCAAATTCCACCTATCCTGTTATTGTGAACTCTGAGCTGAATAATGTGGAAACTGCTAAACTTCTGTGTGAACTAATAAAGTATCGTAAGGCATTAGGATATTCTCTAGCTGACATTCATGGCATTTCAGCTGATCTATGCATGCATAGGATACATCTAGAAGATGAATTAATGACTTCTATAGAACATCAGTGGAGGTTAAATCCGAATCTAAAGGGTGTTGTAAAGAAAGAGAAAATGAAACTTCTAGTGGCTGGTGTGATTTATGCCATCTCTAATAGCAATTGGGTTAGCCATGTTCATGTAGTTCCTAAGAAAGGTGGAATAACGGTTATAACAAATGAAAAGAATGAACTGATCCCTACTAGAACTGTCACTGGGAATCGAATGTGCATTGATTTTCGTAAATTGAATGCCGCGACTCGCAAGGATCACTTTCCACTCCCTTTCATTGATCAAATGCTTGAAAGATTGGCTAACCATCCATACTACTCCTTTCTAGATGGTTATTCAGGTTTCTTTCAGATTCGCATCCACCCAGATGATCAGGAGAAGACGACGTTCACATGCCCATATGGCAGGTTTGCCTACAGGAGGATGCCGTTCGGCTTGTGCAATGCTCCTGCGACCTTTCAATGTTGAATGATGTCCATTTTTACTGATCTGATTGAGGACATAATGGAGGTTTTCATGGATGATTTTAGTGTCTATGGAAGCTTTTTTCTGTCTGTTTAAAAAATTTGTGCAGGGTATTGCAACGATGCGAGTAGATAGATCTGGTTCTCAACTGGGAGAAGTGCAACTTCATGGTTAAGGATGAGATTGTTCTCGAACTTAAGATTTCTGAGAAGGGGATCAAGGTTGACAAGGCAAAGATTGAGGTTATGATGAGCCTGCAACCACCAACATCAGTCAAGGGAATAAGAAGTTTCTTGGGACATGCCGGATTCTACAGGAGGTTCATTAAGGACTTCTCAGTGATCGCAAGACCACTCACCACACTGCTCTGCAAGGACACCAAGTTCGAGTTCGATAGCGATTGCTTGACTGCGTTCCACACGATAAAAGGAGTTTTGATCAGTGCACCAGTCGTTCAGCCTCCAGACTGGGACTTACCTTTCGAGATCATGATAGATGCGAGTGATTTCGCAGTGGGAGCAGTGCTGGGACAGCGGAAAGATAAGAAACTGCATGTGATTTACTACGCGAGCAAGACAATGGATGAAGCCCAATGCTGATATGCCACAACCGAGAAGGACCTTTTAGCCATTGTTTATGCCTTCGAGAAATTTAGGTCCTACCTAGTACGTTCTAAAGTGATAGTGCACACATATCACGCGGCTCTGAAGGACTTGTTGATTAAGAAAGACGCAAATCCATGCCTACTCCGATGGATCCTTCTACTCCAGGAATTCGATCTTGAGATAAAGGACAAGAAGGGGATTGAGAATGGAGTCGCGGATCATCTGTCAAGAATGAAGATTGTCGAAGAGACGGTTCTCGATGACAGTCTCCCTGAAGAACAAGTCTATGCGATTGGTCGGTATGTCGAGAACAGACAAGATACCCTTGCCGCAGATTGTTCTGCAAACTGTTCTACAGACTGTTCCGCAGACTGTTCCGCAGACTGTTCTGCAGACCAGGAACACTTCGTTGCTGCAATCAAGAAGAGATATTCCCAACTACCTTGGTTTGCTGAGATAGCTAATTTCTTAGCTGCAGAGAAGGAACCAGTTGAGTTTACTAGGAATGAGAAGAGAAAATTTCTGAGGGATGCAAAACTTTACTTTTGGGATGAACCGTTCCAGTATCAACACTGCAAGGATGGAGTGTTCCGGCGATGTGTTCCAGAAACTGAGATTCCAAGAATCCTAGATCACTGCCATGGTTTCTCTTACGCCGGACACTTTGCATCATTCAAGCCCGTCTCCAAGGTCTTGCAAGCCGGTTTCTGGTGGCCCACAATGTACCGTGATGCTCAAGCATTCATCTCCAAGTGTAATTCGTGCCAAAGATAATGGAACATCAGCAAGAGGAACGAGATGCCTCAGAATTTCATACTCGAGATCGAGGTGTTCGACTGTTGGGGAATTTATTTCATGGGACCATTCCTACCTTCGTACAAGAACGAGTACATTCTAGTCGCAGTGGACTATGTCTCAAAGTGGGTGGAAGCAATCGCCAGCCCCACTAATGACGCACGTGTTGTGACCAATATGTTCAAAACCATCATCTTTCCAAGGTTTAGAGTACCTAGGGTGGTCATAAGCGATGGAGGGACCCACTTCATCAACAAGGTTTTCCAAGGCCTCTTGAAGAAGAACAGTGTTAAGCATAAAGTTGCGACGGCATATCATCCTCAAACAAGTGGCCAAGTGGAAGTGCCTAATAGAGAGATCAAGAGCATCCTGCATAAAACAGTCGGAACTACACGCAAGGCTTGGTCTTTCAAATTAGATGATGCACTATGGGCTTACAGAACAGCCTACAACACACCACTCGGGACCACTCCATATCTTCTGGTCTATGGCAAGGCGTGTCATCTCCCTGTGTAACTAGAGTACAAAGCGGCATGGGCTGTCAAACTGCTCAACTTCGACATCAAATCAGCCAAGGAGAGGCGCTCCATCCAGATCCACGAGCTAGAGGATATCAGGCACCTAGCTTATGAGAGCACAAATATCTACAACGAAAAGACCAAGACATATCATGACAAGCGGATCATCAGCAGAAGTTTTGAACCGAATGATCAGGTCTTGCTCTTCAACTCCAGGCTGAAGCTGTTCCCTGGGAAGCTGAAGTCCAAATGGTCTGGTCCGTTTACTATCAAAGAGGTCCGGCCATATGGAGCAGTAGTGTTGCTGGACACGAACGGAGGAGAATTCGTTGTTAATGGTCAGCGTCTCAAGCCATACCTTGCTGAAACAACAATCGCAGAAGGTGAAGAAATTCCCTTATGTTATCCATCCACAACCTAATTGGCTACCCAAAGTCAAGCTAGTGACTTAAATCGAGCGTTTGGTGGGAGGCAACCCACTGGTAAGTGTAAATATGTTTTTCCTTTCAATTCTTCTGTAGGTTGTTTTGAATTTTTGTTTCAGAAAAAAAGAAAACTGAAGTTTGCCCGAAGAACAATCCGTAGACTGTTCTCGCTGGAGAACAGTTGTTTCCCCAGGTAACTCTTCGGGCCCTAAAAATAAATAAATAAATAAAATAAAAACAAGAGGAAGTGGTTAGGGTTTGCCTATTTAAAGCTAACCCGCCCCACTTTCCCACTTAGCCCCCACTCGCCGCAAACTCCTCTCGCTTAAGGATAGAACCCTAAGACAAACTCTTTAAACTCTCAAATCAATTATCACCATTTTTGGTTCTAACTCCTTGGAATTTCGAGTTCACTTTGTTTTTGCAGTCATCTCTCGCAACCGATCAAGGTAACAAATCGACATCTCCCACAATCGCGCATGCAAATCACGATTCGTGGTCCTCTCTCTTTTCTTCTTCTTGCACTCTTAATCGATATTTGTTAGCAACATCCTTGAATGAACACATCTTAGGTTGCTAGAATGGTAGAAGAGTCGAAATTGAGAAAGAATATGAACCGCCTAGTTTTGAGATTTGACTGTGAATTGGCTAATAGAATCCGACTGATTCGCGAGCCTAAATAAAGTGGTTTCACTTGAGTTTGTTGATTGGTTTTCTGATTGGTCTAAGTCTATGGTGAATCGCGGGTCATGATTCTTGATGTTATAGTTGGGTTGTTTGGAAATTTAATGGACTTAAGTTTAATCAAGAATGAGAAAGGATCCATCCTTTTCTAGACAACCCACGAACTGTACTAATTAAAAACTACTTGTTCTGTTTTGCATATGCCTCCACGAACCAAGCAAAAGTCGGTTAAAACCCCAAAGATCACCTGCGAAAACTATGTGCCGCCTCCAAACCACAATGCTCCGGCTTCAAACCCATGGCCGCGCGAGGACCAAGAGGGTCAGCCAATCAATATCGATGACCCGATGCTCCTCGACTTCAACTATGAGGGTTGGGATAAGGAGTCTGCGAAACGGTACAACTCACTCCTTAACATCGAGATCCTGCCCACTCGCTTTGGTCACGCGGACACCCTTGTCTCCCTTGGGCTCGACACTGATGTGTTCGAAACACTCCACGCCATGGGGATTGCTCCTCTCTGCTACCGAACACACGAGCTCTACCCCGACCTCGTCCGGCAAGTGCTCGCTATAGCTCACATCGGGTATGACGACCCTTCCAAGCCTACATATGAGAACTGTTCCTTCTCATTCATGGCCGACGGCAAGTTCTGCTCCCTCTCGCTTGACAAGCTCAACGAGATATATGAGATTTCAGACGAGCGTAGGGAGGTGGTGGTGATTAACAACTTCACGCCAAGAAACCATTTTTGGGACCTCATTGCAAACGAAACGTTCACATCCCGCAAGGCGTACCAGTCCCAGATAAGAAACCCGACTCTAAGGGTGATCGCGAAGATGGTCTCCAACCTCCTATTCGCTAAGGATCAAACCTCCAATGTCACCAAGGGAGAGCTACAGATGTTGTACTCGGGTCTTGAGGATAAGATTCGCAGAGCTAGAGACATCCCGATCCAGTCGGTTCAAATTAACCCTGGGTACCATCTCATATGGATGTTCTATTCGTGAAGGGACTGTTTGATGAGGGCCGAGAACAAGTCCGAAAGCAAGAAGGATCGGTGTGGTAGCCTGCTCACTCCCCTTTTCAAGTACTATGGGATCAACCTCAGCTCATACGCGGTCAACCATGAGATCGAGTACATAGACACCCCTTATCTGATCGCTTGCCACATCCTTCGTGACGAGTACACCTACGAGTTCGCAGGCAAGGAGGGAAACGTGCTGTACTGCACGCTCCCGCAGGCACACCTCACAAATTTCAGCACGATCGAGAACATCCGCTTCTTGCCTGACCCGGAGTTCCTTTGTAACGATCCACGAGCACCACCTCCAGATGCTGACATGGATGATGTAGAAGACATCACGCCAGACGAGGACACTGCCTATGATTTGGGCCTCCTCAATGATGATGCGGATGACACAACTTACCGGCGCTGGATGGTTGATTCACAGCGCAAGAACAACAGCCTCATGAAGAGGATCCTCAAGGCGATCACGGGTGGTTGTTTTGGTGGCCAAGAGGGCAGGACTTCCGCGCAGGAGCACACTCCGCAGCAATCACATTGCCCCGGCAAGGAACCGGTTGGATCTTCTGCAGCTGGAGAACGCCTACCGCCGAAGAAGAGGACAGCTGGTCGCTCCGAGAGCCGGGAGTCGGACTGATCCGCCCCACCATCTTATCTCATTGTGTTATCCATTTGAACAATTTATTTTTCCTCGCTTTTATTTGCTTTAATTTTGTTTGTTTGAGCCTTCCTCAAATTTATTTTCACAACCAGGGATGGTGTGAAGTAAGTCTGGGGGAGGTGATTGTGTGAAACTAATCTCCCTTTTGTTTCTTTTGGTTTTTATGCTTGAGTTAGTCCTTGTGCTTTTATCGAGTCAGTCAAAAACTCTTGTGGAAATTAGGACCCAATTCTGTGATGATCTCTTAACCACCTCGTGCTTAAACTTTCTTATTCAGTGACTCTAGTAGTGACGAAAGACCCACACTTGGACCTGGAACAATCCTGACTTATCTTACTTGACTCTCCAGAAGTTTTCAGCCGATCAGGTTACACTGGGTAGACTTAACTCCACCTAACTTGAACCTAATATTGACTGCAATTTCCTCTTGTTATGGGCATTAGATCAGGGAAACGAGACCTACACTCAGGACTTCTTATTCTTTTTACCTATCTTGTTGATCCTGAGTGGCTAGCTCATCTTTAGCTAGTTCCTACCTTGCACCTAAGCCTTTATTCCACCTTCATGCATTATGTTTTTCAGTTTCGTATGTGCAAAAAGGTTGGAGAGGAAAGGATCGATGCAGCCTCTTACTCGTTATCATTGCAAAGCTTTAACAGAACAAGGAGAACAGTCAGTTTAGAAGTCGGGCCAACTGCTCCAGAACAATTAGTGGAGAACAAGGGAGAACGACCAGAGTCGCCATTGGCACCAATCATTCCATGCATCATCTCCTTCTCCGTCATACCATCACCTTGATCTCATCGTTTGTATTATTCAGTAAAAAAAAACACACACAAACACATTTGTATATATATTCTTTTATATGAGATCACCGACGGAGAAGGAGGACTAAACCGAGCAGACGTCAACAACTGGTTGGACGTCGATCCTCTTGAGCCAATTCGGTTGGAGCTAGACGAAGAAGAAGTTTCTGCTTGGCCAATTGCTCTCTGATGAGATTGATCTCAACTACTTCTACTTGTTTGACATGCCGTCACCTTTCAGACTGAGATTCTGAATATAAGTTCTCCTTTGATATTTTGTGGATTACGGTAGAAGAACCAAGGAAAGAGAACCACTGGACGATAGAACATAGAGAGTTGGTACCCACGATAGGGAGCAGGAGAACAGTCAGAGCGATAGCTCCAGAATTAGCAAAATGAGTAAGGGCTTGTGGACATCAATGGATCCGTCATCTCTTGCTATTTTGCGCGATATCCTGCATCCACTACAAAAATTGGTAGCCCCTAAATACTCTTTAACTCCATTATAAAATTAGCATGTTCACACCTAGCCCGTCTACCCTGAATGATGCCTGTGATAAGAGGATCACACCACTTTTAAATGAATATAGGGAGTTCTGTCTTGATAGTGTGCTTTTTCAGGTTTGAGATGTAGAATATGGAGCCGGTCTTTGAACAGCAATCAGTGGAGGTTCTGGTAAGAGTGTGTGGTCCTAGTTTCCTGCTTTTATGGTTCAGAGATTCGTGGTTAAGGAATGGTTATTGAGAAATAGGAGAGTTCCACACTTTCAAACATTTTCCATGTTCTTGATACTTACCTTGTTCGAGGACAAAAAAGTTTCTAAGTCTAGGGGAATTGATATATGGTGTTTTTGACACCATTGTGTATATGTTTTTTAACTTGTATTCAATGTTTTATCGAGTTAGCCCAGTCCTTTTAGAGTCGTTTCAGGTCTGGAGTAGACTGAAGAGCTGAAGGAAGAAGTATGAAGAAAGGAGCAAGAACTGGAGTCTCTCCCCGCGGAGCAATCAAGCGGAGCAGTCTGACGGTTGATCCCACCAGGAGCAGACAGGCGATTGTTCCCGACATTTATGGCAGTTTCCATATCTTTCAAAGATTTACCCTAATCACCTATTCTCTCCTCTAATGTCGATGGCGCCTCCATATAAAAAGCCATCCTTATCTTTATTTTTTTTTATTTTTACGCGAGTTTTGCAAGAAGACTAAGACCTATTATTGGATTTGCTATTGTAAGGGAGATAGCTCCTCTTCTTCACCGAGAAGATTATCCAGAACCCTGTTGATTTCTCTTTAGATTTATATGCAGTATCATTCAGTTATTATGTCTGGTTCATCTTGTATTATGGCTGAGTAGTCGCCTAGCTCATCTAGGGTTCTAGGGTGTTGATCGCAAAAGCTAAACATAAATAAGCAACCATATTGTGTGTTTGTTCATCTATGTTCTTAATGCTAGTTATACCCTAATCACTTATTGCTAGATCCTAGGTTTAATCTGCTCATTAACCATGAAGTAGATTACTTGATATTGAGTGAATGAGCCGCACATCTCTAGTCAGCGAAAGTAGATACTAAAGTGCTCGGTGAACCTATCGGACTTGATCTCTATTGCTTGTAGTCGATCCTTGATCCAAACGATAGTTTAGGCGTCAAGATCGAACCGCAGAGGGAACAACACCATGATAGTGGGCTGTTCTACTTGAGTGATCCGTTGTCTAGATTGTGTTACATTGCGCTTGAATAAATGTTTGGTTTAGCATCAACACCCGATGAGAAACCGTAGATTGGCTTCCATTAGTATTGAATTCACTCTTTGCAATTATTTACTTTACTTGCACGTTAACACCCAATTCAAACCCCACTTTTAGTTTTGGCTAAGTTGAAAACTCACAAGAATAAAGTGTAGACTGGTCTTCTGGATTGAATCATAAGTACCACGATTACCACTGTTAACTTGACAGTAGGAAAGGTTCAGTTTTAGTGTATCACGCACACCCATGAACTGGAGAAGAGAAAGAGAAAGGAAGACTGGCCGGAGATTCAACGCCTGAGCATAGACAACTCTAGGCGCCAGAGGAAAAACCAGAAATCTTCACACACCGACGAGAAACCTCTTTCGACACTGCTAGTGTTGGGGGAAAATACTCAGGTATTGAATTTCTCCAGACCCCAGGCAGGACACCGGCCTCTAGGTCCCTGCTAGGAGGCACCCCGGCTCCCCGCTACGAAGTACTCCGGGTCCGGTCCCTGGGACTGCCCCCTTCCCCCAGGAAAAAGAAAACTTTTGATAAAGAGAACCTTTCATATTTCCGAATATGGAAGAGTTTAACCTACTTCAACCGACTAAGGCCCGCCTTAAGAAGACTATATAAAGGGAACCTAAACCCTAAAGCAAGGGATCGACAAATCGACACTTCAAGACTTAGAGATTAGAGCTAGGTGGCTAGAACTAGGGTTTATACACCAATCATTGTAGTTCCGGCTTGTTCTATCTAATAAAACATCTCTTGAAGTCTATTTCTCTCAAACTCATACGAAATCAATACAAATACTAAGCCTTGTCCATCGTTATGTGGTACTCACAAAGATCCTACACAAAAATCCCCTAACAGTTTGGCGCTAGAAGGAGTGGAGCAATCAAAACTACATGATAATGGCGGTGGACGAGCTACCCGAAGCTATCCAAAGAGAAGCCGAACTCCAAAGGCAAATCGATCGTCTGCAAAGTCAAGCTACCGAGTTGCATAAAACTCGGGAGGAGGCTAATCCCGAGCTCTCCTCGGAATTCCAGAGCCAGAAGGAGAAGCTCAACGAACACTCCAAGCAACGGGAGCAGAGCACCGAGAAGCTCAGCCAGCTCGAATCGGAGAATCTTAACCTCCGTGATGAGAACCAAGCCCTCAACACGGCGAGTAACAAGAAGCGTCGATTCCGGGCTCAGGTCCGCCCCATGCCGGCTCTGGAGACACCCAACTCCGGAACAGGTGTGAATCTCCCACCTACGGCATCGGGAGGAGACGCATCAACGCGCGAGAAGGCTAAGGATGCTCAGACCTACGATGTTGAAGACAGCGAATCTGAGCTGGAACCCGATAAGGAATCACTTGACGGAGCAATGAAAGTGGAGTCTCCTATGGTCGCTTACCTGGAGCATATGTTCTCCAAGAGACTCGATGCCATGCAGTCCATGGTAGAGAGGCTCCCAGGAATATCTCCCCCCATCCGGAAGAGCAACCCCGAATCTTATGCCGAAACTCCTTTCACGGATGAGATCACCTTGATCGAGATGCCCAGGAAGTTCTCCTTCCCCATCACAAAGGTGTATGACGGCACCACTGATCCGGACGACCACGTCGCCCAATACAGACAAAGGATGCTCGTCGTAGCACTCCCAAAGGAGTCGTGTGAAGCTACCATGTGCAAAGGGTTCGGCTCAAACCTGACCGGACCTGCTCTGCAATGGTACATCAACCTACCCTCCATGTCCATAGCCTCCTTCGCGATTCTCAGCGATAAGTTCGTGGAACAATTCGCCAGTAGCAGGAACCTGGAGAAAACCTCTGATGGCCTCTACGAAATCCTCCAACACCGAGCGGAACCCTTACGAGGCTACATAGCCCGCTTCAATCAAGAGAAAGTGGTTATTCCTGAATGCAGCATCCCCACTGCTATCGCTGCCTTCAAAAGAGGCCTAATCCCCGACGGGGATCTCTTTAAGGAGTTAACCAAATACCAGTGCAAAACCATGGAAGACGTCCTATCTCGAGCATGGGCGCATGTCAAATGGGAAGAAGATGTCGCCAGCTGCGCTAAGGCGCAACAAAAGCAAGATCCCAAGACAATCAGGCCGGACCGAACTGAGCGAGACGAGAAGCCCTCTCAAAGACCAGCCAGGGACTCCGGAAAACGAAACCGAGGCAGATACCAGAACCAGCCGATCGAGAAGGCAGAAGGGATGGCAGTGTCCACATGGCCAGACATCTCTCACCTCTCCGTCTCAAGGTCGGAGCTGATCAATGTTCAGAGGAAGATGGGCCAACAGGTCAAGTGGCCTCAGAAGATGAAAGCACCTGACTCTTTCTGGAACCCTGGTTTCTGGTGCGACTTCCACCGAGACCACGGTCATAAAATGGAGGACTGCGTCGCACTGAAGATCGAGGTCAACGAGTTGCTTAAGAAAGGACACCTCAGGGAGTTCCTTCCAAGAAGGCCAAGAGCCATCTAAGCAAGGAGACAACGGGAAAGCCCACTGCAGCTGCTCCTGTCTCGCCACCTCGACAGGACCGAGTGATTCATGTCATATCGGGTGGTTCAAATATCAGCGGCATAAGCCACGCAGCCGCGAAGAAAATCACCTGGAACGCCAAGCACGGCCTAGAGGCAGGCAGGCCAAAATGCATGCTCCTAGGTACGGACGAAATAAGTTTCACAGCAAGGAGCAGGAAAAAGTTACCACCCCACATCACGACACCCTGGTCATATCACTCACTGTAGCGAACTGCCTGATGAAAAGGATATTGGTAGATAACAGAAGCTCCGGCAATATCATCTTCCAGGCTGCATACAAGGATCTGGGGCTGGAGGAAAGTGCTCTAACTCGGAGGATAACCCCACTTATAGGGTTCAGCGGAGAAGTCAAGCAGACCGCCGGAGAGGTGACCCTCCCGGTATACGTTGAAGGGATCAATATGTCAACCAAATTCCTTGTCGTTGACTGCGATTCATCCTACAATATGATCCTAGGGCGGCCATGGATTCACGGCATGGAGGTCGTCCCTTCGACTCTTCACGAGATGGTGAAATTCCCTACACACTGGGGCATAAAGGCGATCAGAGGAGATCAAAAGTATTCCCACTCTTGCTACCAGACTACTATGAAGGGAAAGACCAAGGTCTTATAGCAAAACCCTAAACTCTAAATCTTAAACTCTAAACTCTAAATCCTAAACCCTAAACCTAAACCTCTAAACTGTAAATTGTAAACCTCAATATTTTTAACTAGCAGCTGGGTTTACGGTTTAGAGGTTTGGGTTTAGTGTTTAGGATTTAGAGTTTAGGGTTTGAATTTTTGGGTTTAGGGTTTGAATTTTTGGGTTTAGAATTTAGGATTTAGAGTTTAGGGTTTAGGGCTTTGGGTTTAGATTTAAGGATTTAAGGTTTATGGTTTAGAGTTTTGGGTTTAGGCTTTAGGGTTTAGAATTTGGGTTTAGGGTTTAATATTTAGGGTTTAGATTTTAAGAATGGGGTTTATGGTTTAGTGTTTTGTATTTAGGATTTATGATTTTAAAGTTTAGGTTTTTAGAATTTTGCAGACGACGTTAATTAATGTCGGTGTTATTTTTTTTGCAGTTATTTATATTTTTTTTATTTTTATTTCCTTTTTAACTATTTCTATAGGTCATGAAGAATGTGGTGAATTTAACCATTCACAATAGGGGTGAACTTACGTATTGTTCATTTTTTTATAATGTATCATACACATCTCTTGCAAATGTAAACTTAAAACACAAACCACAAAATCATACAAAAATAATAACTTAGATCACAAGTAAAGTATATCCCGCCCGTTCTTCTCTAGTAACTTATAAGTTAATAATAGTAATACTTTACAGCTGTCTTTTTTTAATAATTTCTAGAAAAATAAAGAAACCTAAACGTCTTCTCGTCGTCTCTCACTGTCGTACACCATTCTCCATCTGAATTTTCCTTTGCCACATGATTTGGAACTGCACTTGTAAGAAGTAGTAAGTAACGTGATTCTCTTTAACCGTTTAATTATCAGATTTGATATAACATATTAATATATTTTTCTTTTGCTATTTTTACTAGTTAATGGAGGGGAATCACTCAGAACCAGATTTAAGCGTACCTTCTTCTCAATGTTCAGTGTGTCGTAAAGATGACATAGCTTGGAGATATATAACAGAACGGACTGAGCAGAATGGGAAGAAAACTTTGATTTGGGACTTCTGTCAGAAAGAGAGCGGAGGTGAAACATAGATTCATGTACCAAAGTTTCTGCAGAAGTTCAATTTCAGATGAAGCAATCACTGAAGGAAAATGAAGACAAAAATAAAGAAAAGAGAGGAATACCACTTGATGATATAAACATTGTTGCTGATATGAATGCTGATGGAGAAGGCATTCATTCTTAGCCATCAGTTACTCAAACCAAAAAGAGAAACAGAGGTGGAGATTTACATGGTTTTTTTAAAACAGGTCTGAGTGATCCTACTCAACCAAGTATAAAGGCATCTATACAAAGCAAGGAAAAGGTGCATGATGCTGATATGGCTGTTGCTTTATGGTTTTATGATGCCTGCATTCCCATGAACGCTGTGAACTCTCCATTCTTTCAAGTTATGTTAAGCAAAGCTTCTAGTTTAGGACATGCTTCGTATCATGCTTTGAGGGTTGGGTTATTAAGAGATGCAAAAAAAACATGTGTCTTTGATTGTTGAATCATTTAGAAGCACTTGGTCGAGCACCGGCTGTACCTTGATGGGAGATGGATGGAAAGACACTAGAAAAAGACCACTGATCAAATTTTTAGTGTACTGCCCAAAAGGAGTAACGTTCATCAAGTCGGTTGATGCATCTGATGTATACACAAATGCAGAGAATTTGTGTAATTTATTTGCTGAGATGGTGGAAATGGTTGGCTCTGAAAATGTGGTTCATTTAGTGACTGATAATGCGCCTAACTACAAGGCTTCAGGTAGATTACTTGCGGAGAGATACCCAAATATTTCTTGGTCTCCATGTGCAGCTCATTGCATGAATTTAATATTGGAGGATGTGGGAAACATGCCTAATGTTAAAGAGTTAGTTTCTGCTGTCTCAAAGTAACTATCTTTGTCTACAATCATAAGTCAACTTTAAATTTTTTGAGGAAGAGGCAAGGTTGGAGGGAAATCATTCGTCCAGGAGAAACCCGCTTTGCTACCACTTTTATATCCCTTCAGAGTGCATATGCACATAAAGACGACTTACAAGCTTTGGTAGTAGATCAAGAGTTCAGGCAGTTTCTGAAAACAAAGAAAGCAAGATATGTCAAGACTGTTGTTTTGGATGAAAACATGTGGGAGCATTGTTTGTTGATCGTAAGGATTATGGCTCCAATGATACGTTTGTTGCGTGTTTGTGATACTGATGAGAAGCCATCATTACCATATGTCTATGAAGGAATGTATCGAGCATGTTTAGGCATCAAGAAGATATTTGGAAAAAAGAAGGAATTGTATAAGCCTTATACAAGGATCATAAAGAACAGGTGGGATAGAATGTTGCGCCATGATCTTCATGCTGCAGCATACTTCTTCAATCCAGCTTTCATGTATGATCAAAAGAACTTTTCAAAAAAGCCTGAGATATTGAAAGCGATGTTAAATTTGATGGAAAAACAAAAAGGGTCTGACAGAACAAAGATCTTTGACGGGATGACAATGTATAGAGAACGTGAGAAAAGCTTCTCACTTTCATCAGCTTTAAGTTGTTTGAAACCACTCGTCCTGGTATGTCTTTGCATAAACTTTTCTCTTTTGTTATTTATTTAATACTTTGGAATATTATTTCTCAAGAAGAATTTTCAATTTCAGATGAGTGATGGAAGTTCTTTGGATATGATGTTCCTGTTTTGCAGAAGCTAGCAATTCGAATTCTTAGCCAAACTGCATCATCATCATCGGGCTGTGAGCATAATTGGTCTGTGTTTGAAAGAATTCACACAAAAAGGAGGAATAGATTGGAACATCAAAGACTCAATGATCTTGTCTACGTTCATTACAATTTGCGCCTGCAAGATAGGTGAGTTTAAGTTCAAATACAGAGCTATGAAATTATAGAATATAAATATTAAATGTTCATATGTTCAGGTTCTCAAAAAGAAAGAGGTCATATGATCCGACTGATTATGAGTACATTGATAAAACTGATTTCTGGGTAGTAGAAGACAGTGGAGAAGCTGAACTTGATTATGATAAACTTGAGAATGCACTTACTGAAGAAAACCCAAAAGATGGAGAAGATGCAACTTCTGAAACCTTGGACTTGAACGGTAGATACATCTTCTTTTAAACGACATGTTTTTTTGGCTATGATGTCTATTATTTAACTCATGCATTTTTCATAATTTTTTTTTTGTTTTAGAAGGTACCGAAGATGAAGTGCCATTCTCTCAAGATGATACAGCTGAATAAGTTTTAGATATTTTATCATTCTCCAACGGATATTTATTTTTGTCATGTTTTCATTTAGTTCATTATATTAAAGATTCAGTTACTAGTTATCTATTTTATGATGCTATTTTAGACATTATTCATCAGACGTTTTTATATATGATTAATTATATAATATATATTTATTTATATTAAAATATATAATAAATAAACCCGGTTCGACCAATCAACCAATGAATACGCCGAGTCGGTGTCTGGTCCGGTTTTTAAAACATTGGTTAATGTTTTAAGCAGAAATTAGTAATTTTCTCTTTTAAATAACAAATGAAGAATATATCTTAGATAAGAATCCATGTTGGGAACTCCAAACCTATATGGACAATATGTGTAGGTGGACTCTTGAGTTCTGTGCAAGCTTGTCTGCTATGTTTCGTGCATTGGATCTTTGTGATCTTAAATGAATTGAAGTATAAATACCAACTTTACAAACTTTGAACTATCTGTCTTAAATGACACTTTTGATTGTCAAAATTTAATCATACATTCCATTGCTTACATTAAAATTTTAAACTCTATATGCAATGAATGTGATGGAGATACATTTTGTTGAATATCCATTAAACCTTTGAAACCTTCTTGTATAGTAAACCATTCATGGCCTATAAAATTGTATGCAACTTTCCACGAAGCATTAATTTTACACGATTGTTTTATGGGCTAAATGGATCTTTTTTTTTTTTTAGGTAACCGCGGGTTTCCGGCGACCGTGGTCAACCGACTATTCCCGCGAGGCCCACGGCACTCCACGTATTCTTGGGATTTAACCCTAGCCCGGATGGCCAGCGGGACTCGAACTGCGGATACCGTATTGAGGGTTTTCCCCTCAAGTACCACTAGCCAAAGGCTGTTGGTTAAACTAAATGGATCCTTGATACCATGTTTTCTTGAATCTTGTTTACATTCTCTTGTGCCTTCATTTGAGCTTCTTCCCACAATATAGATCATGTGTCTGCCAATTGTAAAATATCCCGTGGATCCTCATCAATATTACCATACAGTCTATCATTGCGACTTTTTCAATTGTACCATAAGATCTATGGAAATGTAGCTATCAAACTATCTTTAGTTGTCCTAAAAAAGTCCATATTGATATATAAGAATGTTGTTGGAAAGATACTTGGGTTAGATGGTATATGGGACAATGCCCAAACCTGCATTCAAAATTTGAATTACTTTCTTTGTCTTGTTCTTTAATTAATTCTTTGTGGGCGATTGCTATTGAAGCATGCAGATTAAGTTGTTGAGTAATTTAACACCCCGGTTGGTCCATTGATTGAGTGAGACAATCTCCTATCCCATTGTTCATCCCCACTTCGTCCCACTGTATGCATCTATAAGTTGGAAACTCTTGGTGATGGAGTGATTCTAATCTTATATCACCCATCTTCGGCTAACCATTATTTTGGGCCACAATTATTACGTCAATATCTCTCTCGAACCCATATACACGTCTAAATATTTTCTTTTTGGGGCCGTATGGTCTTCATGTTTCTCATCGTTCAAACCCCATCAAAACTCTTTTTAAATCACTTCATCTGTGTATGAATCATGGGTTTCTCTGATACAAGTAAACATTCCTTATCCATCATCTTGATCAATTTGCATCATAAACCTAGGATGGTTATTATAATGAGGTAATTATTACATACTAATGCTCTTCATTACAGTCATTAGGTTTGACACTGTATTTTATCATATATATATACAAATTTTCAATGTATCGAATTATAATTTTCTTGACAACTATGATTTGCAATGTTGAAAACACATGGAAACCGAGCAGCTGCAAAGGAAAAGAGAGACGGCTAAATTTTATTTTCATCCAGTTTTAATATAATATCCTAATTCTCTATAAAATAAAATTTTAAATTTGTAAGAAAATAATTATACGGGCTGGTTATTCGTCAGCACCGGTTTAGCTTTATAAAAAACAGATATAGACACACGTCAGTGATCGACAGGTTATACGACTTAGCACTAAATCAAGTAATTTTTCACAATCTCATTCTCAATCTCACACGGACAAATGTTACAATACTCAGTATTTTCTTATCTTTTGGTTATGATTAGCAAATCTTTTATGTTTTATATATCCACACATTATAGATTTTATGATAGAATTTGATAAAGTGTAATTTTACATTGGTCAAAAAATATATTTCTAAAATACTGATATAAAACCTATGTTACATGGAAACGAAAACGGATATACATGAAAGCGGAAGCGTAAGGAAGTGCAGAAGGATATTTTTTAAAAAATATTAGGAAGCCATGTTGGAAGCGTATATCCATATATAAATATATAAATATATATAAATATATAAATATATATATATATATATATATATATATAAATTTTAAAAAAATTAGGACCAAAAATTATATGATTCAAATTTGAAATAAAGCATTTATTCATTTATAATAATTTTGAAATGATTTTATATTAAAACTGTAATAATACACATAAATTAAGTTTACAAAAAAATATTATACTAATTATTTTTAATACTTCATAAATAATTGACAGAATATATTTCGATATGTGCTATATCTTTAATAAAAAATCTCAATGCATAAATATAATTTATAGTATTAGTTTTAATATTTGTATATTTATAACTCAATATTCATTAATATTAATTTTTTTATTTTATATAGATTAAAACTATTTTTTTATATTTTATTGATATACATTGCATTTTAAAAAAAATGTAAGCGTGATTCCAAAACGGAATCGTAAGCTTTCAACAGGTTTTTAAAGAGAATATTTTAGAAGCGTTTTGGAAGCGAGATTCCGCAAGCTTCCACAAGGTCCCGATTCCAATTCCGGTTCCGAAGCGGGAAGCGGACGTCTGATGAAGCTTTCGTCCAACGTAGTATAAAACTGAAAATTTATGTAAATTAGCATTAAAATTTTCAAGCAGAAATTAATAATTCCCCAATTTTTCTTAAGAAATAAGATTTTCAGGTTTCTTCTATATAATGAACTTGGCTTTATACACTACTCATCAAGAGACTTACAACTTAGGCTACAATCATCTTAACCACATATCAGAGATTTTATGATATAATATGATAATGTATAATTTTACATTTATCACACGTCTCAATAATCGTTAGGTTATATTATTTAGGACTAAATGAAGTAATTTGTTTTCATGATATCTTATGATATCTTTTGGATATGATTAGCATATTTTATCGGAGATTTTATGATGGAATATGATAATGTATAGTTTTACTATTATTGACACGCGTCAATAATCGGTAGGTTATATTTTTTAGGACTAAATGAAGTAATTTTGTCTCAATTTCTTGATGATATCTTTTGGATATGATTACTATATTTTATCTGTTTTCTTAACCACATATCAGAGATTTTATGATAGAATATGATAATGTATAATTTTACATTTATCGACACGCGTCATTAGGCTATATTGTTTAGGACTAAATGAAATAAGTCTTTCACAATTTCACGATGATATCTTTTGAATATGATTACTAAATTTTATCTGTTTTCTTAACCACGTATCAGAGATTTATGATTGAATTTGATAACTTTTAATTTTACATATATCGACAAATATAAAAAATTAACTTATTCAGGATTCTTCTATATAATGAGCTTGGCTTGATACACTACTCATCAAGAGAGCGTTTTCTAAGTCTACAATCATCTTTGTCTTTGAACCTCTGAGTTGCTCCCCCTTCGATTAGCTAGCTGGTAAGAAAATCACGTACATCAATTCACAAAGACTTTTCTTTGCGTCTTTTATGTTGTTCATAAGTTTGTTATTTTTTTCAGCTATGGAAACGGATGGTCAGAGAGTGTACTCTGTTCTTACAACAAATGAAGTTGGTGAGAAGATGACGAGTGAAATCAACCAGATCTCGGAAGTCTTCTTGCTGTCCAAATCTGATGCAACCTTAATCCTAATCTCTCTCCGTTGGAACTCGTTCAAGGCTTCAGACCGTTTGGGCGACGACAAGGAGAAACTCCTCTCGGACTTAGGTTTGGTTAAAGTTTTCAGTTCGTGTCAAGAAAGCGATTCTGTGTCTTCTTTCGCAGGTCATGAAAATCTGGTCTCCACACCCTTTTGTTCACACGAGTTTTCTGAAACTTGTTGGAAAAGTCATCTCAACAACCTTCTGGAGAGGAAGACGGAGGAGGAAGAGAGAGTCGTTTGCCCTAACCCAGACTGTGTTGCTCCTGTTGGACCCGATACCATTGAGAAACTCACAGAACCAGCGGTGAAGATGATGTACGATAGATACGTTCTGGGATCTTTCGTTGAGGCCAACAAGGAATCGATCAAGTGGTGTCCTGCGCCAGGTTGCGAATACGCCATTGAGCTTCATGAGGATCTCTTGGAAGATGATGAGTCTTCTCTTGACTTTGGTGTGGTGTGTTTGTGTGGTCACACATTCTGTTGGAGTTGCACGCTCGAGTCACATCGACCCGTGACCTGCAAGGATGCTTCTGTTTGGTTTAGTTCCACCTTGGATACGTTAAAGAGCAATGCTTGGCTCCTTGAAAACACCAAACGTTGTCCTAACTGCAACTGTCACGTGCAGAGGACCGATGACCCTGTTTTGAGAATGATAACTTGTATCTGCAGGTTTGCCCTCATCTTTTAAAACTTAGATCTCTTTGATTTTTGAAATCAGAACTCACTTTATTGTTTCACAATGATCAGTTGTAGCTTCTGTTGGCGCTGCTTTCGGTCAGAGGAAGAGCACAACGGAAAATGGAATTGTGTTGAATTCTCTTTTCAGCTATCAATGAGACAAGTGGACGATTCTCGTTACCTGCGTCTGTGGGAGACATGTCTTGAAGAGTATGAGAATTCCAAGTCGGATCTCAAAGCCATAGAGGAGAACGGCGTTCCAAGACTGACGGATAACTGCAATTTTAACGAGCGAGACGTTGATGCTGTAAAGGAAGCAACTCTGCTTATGGTCCAGTGTAGGCTTGTATTGAAATGGAGCTGTGCTTATGAATATTTCATAGCCATGTACCAAAGCGCCAAGACGCAGTATGTGAAGCACCTTCGAGGAGAAGCTACAAAGACACTTCTTAGGCACATAGCGACTCAAGAAGAGTTGATGAATAAAGCTCTCACATCTGGTTATTTCAGTTCCTTCAAGGTCAAGTTGTCAGACAGTTCAACAATCACTGGTAACTACTTCCATGAATATGTCAAGACTCTTGAAAGTGGTTTCCCTGAAATTCAGGTTGACACTTAGTTCCATATGTAATTTATAAGATTTTCTCTGGATCATTTGAATGTGTTTGTACTTTGAAGACTTTTGAATAATTAACTACCTGTTCGTTTTTGTATCCACCCTGCATATTCAGATGTTGTTCGTTTGGACACAATTGCATCAGCATCTAGATGCAGCATCTATAATATCTAGAATACCTAGATATTTCAGATACTAAAAAGTATAGAGTTTGGATGCTACATTTGCATTTCAAAATCCAAAGACTTATACCTTTAATATTAAAATAAATTAATTAAATTAGTTATTATAATGATTATATAATACTTTTAATCGGAAAATCACATTTTTCACCAAAAACAAAAAATCTTACTTTCTCCCAAAACCGAAAATCGTGTTTTTCCGCTCAAATTATAATTGTATTTTCTCTTCAAAACCGGAAAAGCACGTTTAACTTGATAAAACAGCAAAATCACGTTTTCACGCCAAAACCAGACAATCATGTTTCCCACCCAAATCCCGAAAACTTTCCCACCAAAATTGGAAAATCATGTTTTGCCGCAAAATCTAGAAAATCATATTTTCCCGCCTAATCCAGAAAATTAAATCAGAAGTTGTATTGGTCTCTTGTGGTTGATGGAGCTCTCAAAAAAATAAGCTCTCACATGATCTTTGGCTCTGAATATCAATACCTCATCAAACATGAACAAGACGAGAAAGGTAAATATTGAAGACGAAAAAACTTCTTGTCAATCGAAGTGATGACTAAATAAGACACCTTGTACTAGGGTGGACAAAATATCTGAAATTCATATGTTAATGTAATCGATTTAGGTTTAATCCAAAAAAAATCAGATATTCATAGATTCAAGAAATAAAATAAAACAATAATATTAAAAAAAATCTGATATGATCTATATGCTTATAAATACATGCATATAAAATTATATTATTACAAAATTTCAACATATACTTTAAAGTACTTTTATTTTATATTAAATATTAATTTTTATGAAACAAATTGAATATTTAGTAAAAAAAAATCTATATTTTACCAGTCTTCTAAACACCAGATTTTCGGATGATATCAGACTGGAATAAATGAAAATTTTGTTTTTTGCTAAATTACATCTACCGTCCTCGTGTAGAATTTAGTCACAGAAGACACCCAGCAAAGGCACAACTCGAGTTCACACTTCACTTCACTACACCCACAACTTCATCACCACCGTAGCTCCTTCACCGACCACGTCACAGATCTCGAAGCAGACCACAAGACGAAGGAGAGAAGAGAGAGATCGTCACCAGCACTAATCCTCATAGCACCGCAACTAGTCACCTGCTCTCCGAGCCTCGCAGACGTAGCTCCACCGGAGAACCAAGAAACCCCACAACTCGCGTTTGATCAAGGACCTCACCCACGGATGAAGAATTGCTAGGAGCAAAAAGGTGGAGGCGAGGTGCCTCTCACGGCGCCAAGCGCCAGAAAAGCAGAAATGAAAGTAAGTTGAACAGCAGCTAGGATTTTAGTTTTTGATTCTAGATAGATGAGAAAGCGTTTTCTCTCCTTTTTTTATTACTCTACCAAAAAAATTCAGAAAATTGTGGACATGGCGAAACGAACGAGGGATTCCTTAAAAATTCCAGATATCCGTTCCATACTCACCTAATCACACCAGCACTGACCATGACAAATTGAACATCTTCGAGATATTGATACGTTTGTTCTTTTTTACTCTTGACCCTCTAGTGAATTTTCTTATACTATTGGTCCATAATCCATTGTTAATCGTTTTTTTTTTAAATTTCATTGTCTACGTAACATGAGGGTAAAACAAGTCTTCCATATTATTTTCAGATTCATATCTAGTGACTTATTTGGGTCGTAATCTGACCAGCCCATATAAAAAACTTAGGCCCAAAGAAAGAGGTTGCAAGTCCCTTGACCGTTACGTCAACCACACTTCTGATAGAGGAGTGGCCGTTAGATCAACTACTCTTCTCTGTTCCCACTACATCTTCCTCGTTCCCATCTGCTAGTTAATAGACACTGGCGCTTGATCTCTCAGTAATGGCAGTACTAAATGAGACTTGCACGAGAATTTCCTCTTCACCTAACTCCAACATCTAGTCAACCATGGAAAGGTGGTTTCAATATTCGCAAACCATTTTTCTTCTAAGTTTTCAATAACTTTTTCAGGATTCTTCTATATAATGGGCTTGGCATTATACACTACTACTCATCAAGTGTTTTCTTTAAACTTAAGTCTACAACAATCATCTTTGTCTTTGAACCTTTTGCTTCCCTTTCGACTTGCTGGTAAGCAAATCACGTCCATCAATTCACTAAATTCTCTCTTCGGTAGAACTCGTTCAAGGCTGCAGAACATTTGGGTGACGACAAGGAGAAACTCCTTTCGGAGTTAGGTATGGTTAATTAAAGTCTTCAGTTCGAATGAAGAAAACGAATCTGTCTCCACACCTTTTTGCTCACACAAGTTTTCCAAAACTTGTTGGACAAGTCATCTCAGCAACCTTCTGGAGGGGAACAACAACGGGGAAGAGAGAATCCTTTGCCCTAACCCAGACTGCGTCGCACCAGTTGGACCCGTTACGGTTGCGAAACTCACAGAACCAACAAAGGAGATACACATGAGATACTTTGTGGGATCTTTCGTGGAGGCCAACAAGGAATAGATCAAATGGTGTGTCCTGCGCCAGGTTACGATTACGCTCTCCAGCGTCATGAGTATCTATTGGAAAATTCTATTGAGTTTCGTATGTTGTGTTTGTGTGGTCACACATTCTGTTGGACTTGCAAGCTCGAGTCGCATCGACCTGTGAATTGCAACGATGCTTCTGCTTGGTTTAGTCCCATCTTGTATACATTAAATAAGAACACCAAACCTTGTCCTCGTTGCAACAGCCACGTGCCTAGGACCGCCGATGACCCTGTTTTGAGAATGATAACTTGTATCTGCAGGTCTCTTCCCTCCCTTATCTCTTAAAACTCAAAAGTTCTTTGCTTTTTTCAAAATCAAAAACTCAAAAGTTCTTTGCTTTTTTCAAAATCAAAAACTCATTCATGTTTGCTTTTTTTCTTTCTGTTTCACAATGATCAGTTGTAGCTTCTGTTGGCGCTGCTTACGGTCAGAGGAAGAGCACAACGGAAACTGGAACTGTGTTGAAGTCTCTTTTCAACCATCAATGAAGTGGAAGATTCTCGTTACCTGCGTCTGTGGGAGACATGTCTTCAAGAGTATTGTAGGAGATGGATTACACCCCTCCACAAGGCCCATCGAATAACAGGTCCTAATTCAGCAAGTTTGATCAGTTTGGTCGGCTCGGCGGCCAAACGTATCGGTTCGACCTTAGAGTGCTTTTAGCCGGTCGAGTAATGATATTAGGAGTTTTCAAGGCTCCTAAGACAAATGTTGTAGTATAAATGATTGTCGAACCAATTCCAAGGGATTTCAAACACTGAGAATGCAAGTACTTACTTAATCTAAGTGCAATCGATGATTTTAAAGGTTTTCTAAACTAATGATTATTACTAATGCAGTTTCAGAATAATAAAAACTATAAATGAGTTGACTTTCTTAACTAAGGAAATGAGAACTCATGGGCATAGAAATTAGACCTTGGGTGATCAAGTTTCGAACTAAGGATGGCAAA
>NC_027750.1:47860550-47862209 GCF_000695525.1 Brassica oleracea var. oleracea | reverse complement strand
TAAAATTACCAAAAGGCCCTTTATTAGAAATGAATTCGAGCAATCAGGCGTCGCGCAGTGACCTCCAGTAGTCGCTCCGAGAGGTAGCTTCAGGCTTCGGGAGCGACCTGGAGGGGTCGCTGCGAGACGTCGCTCTGGGTCACTCCTCGCGAGCGACCTCGCTGCGTCGCTCCGGTCACGTCACTCCGAGTGATGGAGACGCGAACGACCTCGCTGCGTCGCTCCGGTCAAGTCGCTCCGAGTGATGGAGACGCGAGCGACCTCGCTGTGTCGCTCCGGTTAAGTCGCTCTAAAAGGGTGTCACAGCGACTTCACAGTGTCGCTCCGGTGAGGTCGCTCTCATGCACTGCTCGTCCAATGATCACCTTTTTCACCTCTTTTGAGCTCCAAATGCACCCAAATGTCTCCAAGAACTCCATGTGGTACTGCAATACCTGATAAGGACTCATGTATGCAAAATGCAACCTAAACATGGCTAAATCCTAGTCTATATGATCAAAATGCACATGGGTGAATGGATAAGACAATGGAAATATGCAAGATATCAAGTAAGCCGACCAGAAGTACCCGGCTTGGAGAGAACCTTGTCCAGGACCGCATACTCGGCCTCTCGCATCAAGGCCCAAAGAGATACGAAATTAGGGCATCAAGGGCAGGAGTCCTATAAAAGGTGAAAGGGAAGCAAGAAGAAAAGGACTTTTGGACCATTGAACAGACCGAGTGGCTAGATCTAGGGTTTTTAGGCGATCTCTTTGATCTTGTTACTCTTTGATCTTGTTGCTCTTTCACTTTCATGTCACTCTTGTAACCCTTCAGACCAAATCTAAATAAAACGTCTTCAGTCATCCCATTTCTGACTTCTTTCATCTTAGTCGACTGAATCCCATTCAAACAATTGGCGCCCACCGTGGGGCTGACTAAAGTAACGTTCTAGATCTACATGGTTCAAGACGACGCCACCTTCGGCGCTCCGGGCGGAGAACCAACCCCAACGCCCGAACCCGCGCCACCCATCGCCGCAGATTTTATGAGCTCTATCATGGCTCGACTTGCTCGTCAAGACAAAGTCCAAAAGAAGACCAACGACCAATTAGCTGCTTTGGTCGCGGCACTCACAGCTCCCGATGGCCAAACAAGCCGTCCCCAGCATATACGCCGTCGCCTCTTTAACACCAACCCAACGGCGACCGGAGGCGATTAAATCTCAGACGACTCGGAGCCTAATGAAACCCTTCTCGCCGACCACCCCCAAGTAGGTTTTGATCTCGCAACCATACGCGAGCTCACTGAGCTCAAACCCAGCTTCCAAAAAATGAGCGAGAAGATCCATCAAGTAACCAGCGTGGCCTCGCAAATCGAGAGCGTCCTCGCCGTAACATCACGCACTCCTTTTACTAGCGCTCTGACCAGTGTGCAACTCGGAAAGATAGAGAAGCTGCGCCTACCCGAGTACAAACCCGGCGGAGACCCAGTGGAACACATGACAGCTTTCAACATTGCGATGGCACGGGCTATACTCCCCGACGAAGAAAGGGACGCAGGCTACTGCCAACTGTTAGTCGAAACTCTCCACGAGCAAGCCCTAACCTGGTTTTCCCAGTTAGAAGAAAACTCCATCGGAAGCTTCCGCGACTTGTCAGCAGCTTTTCTCAAGACTTA
>NC_027750.1:47859337-47859906 GCF_000695525.1 Brassica oleracea var. oleracea | reverse complement strand
AGAAAGGAGAGCCCAGCGCAAAGCTACAGGCAAAGGTCAACATAGCGAAACTCAACAACGAGATGACGAGGAGGATGCTCCGAAGACTAACGGCGAGGCAGACTCCTCGGCCGACGAAGAGCAACCAGCTAACCGCAGACGCATTGAGGTCATACTTTCTTAGCAAACCTTGTCGTCGGACGATGAGAACACAATGAGAACGATGACACACCTGTACTCGAATATTTGAGAGATGTTCTGAAACGAAAGTTCGAATCCGAAAATAGCAACAGCTCCACGCACAATGATCTCCGAACAACTTTGAATGCACGGAAGTCACGGCGTATCTCGGCAGTTGACCCCGATCCCAAAGAACGCTCGAACGGCGACCTTAGGGATAAACTCAAAGCAGGAGCATGCGATCTCCGAATCTGCCTCAATCGTTCGAAGCCCACTGACCTCTGGAGCCGTTTGGAGCAAACTAAGATGTCAAGCAACGACACTCCGTCATCAAAAAATGACAGCAGCGTACCAACCGATTTACGCGCCTTCTTAGACTCCAAGCAGGTCCAAACGCGACGTCAAATAAA
>NC_027750.1:47857283-47859220 GCF_000695525.1 Brassica oleracea var. oleracea | reverse complement strand
TTTTCGCCGGATGACGCTGAGGGGATTCACGTACCCCACAATGACCCGCTTCCTGTAGTTCTTGGAATTGGGGAGTACGACGTCACCAAGGTCCTCATCGATACAGGAAGCTCCGTCGACCTCATCTTCCGAGGAACCCTGCAGAAGATGGGAGTCGATCTCGACGACATCAAACCATCCTCCAGAACATTAACCAGCTTCAACAGATCCTCCGAAACAATACTGGGAACAATCTGCCTTCCGGTACGCGCATGTGGAGTCACTCGGACTGTCAAGTTCACCGTTGTAAGCACGAAGGCCCCTTACCACGCCATACTTGGAACTCCCTGGATACACTCAATGCAGGCCATTCCATCTACTTATCACCAGTGCGTCAAGTTCCCCGGTACGGACGGAAAAATCAAAACACTGCGAGGAGATCAAAAAGCCGCTAGGGAACTTCTAGTCGCCACAGTTAAACTCCAACGATCGTCTTTATCGGTTAACTCCGTCACTCCTCCAACCTATAAAGCCTGCTCCCAGGAAGGCAAAATTCTCGAGTTATCTATTGACGATACCGATCCAAGCCGGACCGCAAGGATTGGTGCGTATCTGTCTGAAGAAATGCAGCGGTCAGTTCTCGATTTTCTCAAGGCGAATGTGTCCACATACGCGCGGTCCATGTCAGACATGAAAGGAATTGATTCGGCCATAACAACTCACGAACTAAACGTTGATCCGACAGTCAAGCCTATCCGACAGAAGCGACCAAGGTCGGTCCAGATAGGTCAAAGGCTGTAAACGAAGAGGTCGACCGGTTGCTCGGTGCTGGTTCAATTGTTGTGGTGCGCTACCCCGAGTGGTTAGCAAATCCAGTCGTCAAAAAGAAGAACGGGAAGTGGCGCGTCTGCGTCGACTTCACAGACTTAAATAAAGCCTGCCCAAAGGACAGCTATCGTCATCCCAACATCGACCGTTTAGTCGAGTCCACGGCTGGAAACGAGATGCTCACCTTCATGGACGCTTTCTCTGGTTACAACCAAATCATGATGCACCCCGACGATCGTGAAAAAACGGAATTTATCACGGATAGAGGAACCTACTGCTATAAGGTCATGCCATTCGGTTTGAAGAACGCAGGAACAACCTACCAACGGCTTGTGAACAAAATGTTCGCAGACAAGCTGGGCGTCACCATGGAAGTATACATCAACGATATGCTTGTCAAGTCGCTACACGCTGCTGATCACCTCTGTCACTTGAAAGATTGCTTCGAAACTCTCAACAAATACGGCATGAAACCGAACCCAGCAAAGTGCACGTTCGGGGTTTCCTCAGGCGAGTTCCTTGGATACATAGTCACGCAGCGGGGAATCGAAGCCACTCCGAAGCAGATCTCCGCGGTCCTGAACCTTTCGAGCCCAAAAAACAGTAGAGATGTGCAACGGCTTACGGGTAGGATAGCTGCACTCAACCGGTTCTTCTCCAGATCCACAGACATATGCTTGCCATTCTACGACATCCTCCGAGGTAACAAAAGGTTTTTCTGGGACGAGAAATGCGAGGAGGCATTTATCCAACTCAAGCATTATCTGACAACTGCACCCATTCTCGCCAAGCCAGACGTCGGCGACGTTCTATCTCTTTACGTCGCAGTATCACAAGCGGCAGCCAGTAGCGTTCTAATAAAAGAGGATCGCGGTGAGCAAAAGCCAATCTTCTACACGAGTAGGCGCATGACCGGACCAGAGACGCGATACCCAACTCTGGAGAAGATGGCACTGGCAGTCGTCGAAGCGGCGAGAAAGCTTCGCCTTTACTTTCAGTCACATTCGGTGGAAGTATTAACCGACCAGCCCCTCCGAACAATACTTCAAAATACAAACAGGTCCGGAAGACTAACGAAGTGGGCTATCGAACTCGGTGAGCTTGATATCACTTACAAGAACAGAACTGCA
>NC_027750.1:47844464-47856106 GCF_000695525.1 Brassica oleracea var. oleracea | reverse complement strand
GCAAGAAGCTGCGACAAATGCCAAAGACATGCACCAAGCATCCATTGTCCAACTGAAATGTTACGAACGACGGTCGCGCCGTACCCGTTCATGCGATGGGCAATGGATACATAGGACCTCTTCCATGCTCCCGCCAGCGGCATTTCATTCTCGTCCTCACTGATTACTTCACCAAATGGATCGAAGCTGAAGCCTATGCACAAGTCACCGACAAAGAAGTCTGTGGGTTCGTCTGGAAAAACATTATCTGCCGCCACGGTCTACCGTACGAAATCGTTACTGATAATGGATAATAGTTCATGTCCGCAACTTCAAGGAGTTTTTCAGCAAATGGAACATTCGTTTGAGCCCCTCTACCCCTCGTTACCCACAGGGAAACGGCCAAGCGGAATCCTCCAACAAGCTCATCATCGACGGCATTAAGAAACGTTTAGACCTGAAAAAGGGTCATTGGGCCGACGAACTCGACGGAGTTCTATGGAGCCACCGTACAACACCACAAGGGTCGACCAAATCGACACCTTTCTCTCTTGCATACGGTGTCTATTGCAAGTACAGATTGGGAACACAACAACCCGCAAATCTAAAAGTCTACTTGAAAACAGCGACTTGCCGATAAAATGAAAGTACGTCTAGTAATACAACAACAGGGTCTATCAAGACCACAAACATAAAACGAACAAAGAAGACACAGACAAAGCATTAAGGTGCAGAATCTTGACCGACTTCCTCTGGCGTCCAAAGAGCAGAAGGACCGACTTGGTCTTCAGTAGCGGCAACAGTCGGGTCTTCCACCCGAGTAGAAACAGGGACAAAAGAGTCCACAGCAGGAGGCGGAGGAACATCTCTATTCCCGACTTCATCGGTCTTCCCTTCCTCGACGGGCTGCAACGACGACGTCTCCTCGACTCTATCGTCTTCCTCCTCTTCGTCTTCTCGTCCTTCAGAAGAAGAATCCGAGATGAGGACAGGATCCTCGATGCCCACGTTCCTGGTCTCTTCCTCTCAAACCGAAGTGTTGCCTATCTCAAGGTTGTCCTTCCCGGGGACCTCCTCCAGGTTCTCGTTCTCTGGACGTTCACCAGGACCACCTCCCTCTGGAACCTCGACGTGCTCGGCCGGGAACGACGTGACATCGACCAATGGCTCCTCCGATGGCTCCTCGGTAATTTCGAGCGAGGTGATGAGCTGAGAAACCGTCCCTGGTCCGATCAAATCTACGTTCGATCCATAAGGATCAAACGACGCTCTAAACCTGTCCTCGACGAAACGAGAAGGGAGAACCAGCAGAGAAAGAGTGAGGTCGCTATCAGAAAGCGGACCTACACAAAACTTTGTAGCCTCCGCCTCGTAGAGTTTCTCCTGCTCGGCAAAAACGTCGATCATTTCTTGCGGGATCTCCGTCCCACTTGCCTTTATCATCACGAGGCACTTTCTCGTCCCCGAAGCTTGACCGTACAGATTCTTCGCTTTCCCAAAGGCGTCCAAGCGAGTTAAATGGTCACGCACGCGACCAAAGCAGCAGTTTGCCTTCTCGATCATAGCAGCTTCGACCCTTTCCCTCTCACGAGTAACCTCGAGTCCCCGGGAGTCTCTCAAGCGTTGCCTCTCTCTGATCAATTTCTCAACCGCAGCGTCCCTTTCCTCGAGTAGCTCAGTCTTCTCCTTTTCAAGGGTCGCAGTCGCTTGCTCCAAACTGGTGTTATATCGGGCAAGCTCTTTCTTGGCCGCGCCGGCGGATTTGAGCTTACCCTCCAGCTCTTCGAACTTCACTCGAAGAATTTCTTTCTCCTTTGCAGCCTTCTCGTTAGCCTTCTTATGCGCCGCCCTTACTCTCTCGATGGCCTTCAACCTTGCCTGAGCGAGCTTCTCCGAAGATCCCAACTGGATCATCGTCTGCTTCAGGGTGCTGTCGTATTTCTCAACAAGGAATTTCATGCTCCCGTC
This sequence comes from Brassica oleracea var. oleracea, assembly GCF_000695525.1. Lineage (NCBI taxonomy): Eukaryota > Viridiplantae > Streptophyta > Magnoliopsida > Brassicales > Brassicaceae > Brassica > Brassica oleracea. The sequence goes on along the minus strand of NC_027750.1, from coordinate 47,854,159 downwards.
ACTCTGCAAAATGACAAACACGGACCACGTGAAATGGATGAACCCAATAAATCAAAGAAGGAGATAAAAGGTGAAAGGTAGCGCAGATACCCGTACTCTCGAGGAAGCAGCGTTGATGTATTCATTCTTGAAGTAAAGGTCTTCCAGTTGCGGCATCTTCTTCGTCCCACCACGAATTTGATGCGTCAGCTCCGCACACCTAAGGGGATTAAGGATCAGGGGAGTTGTCTCGTTGTTGGAAAACTCGACGCGATCAGGGAATTCCACCCTCTTTCTCTTCGCTACGGAATCTTCAGATCCAGACCTTTTTCTTGCAGAAGAGTCTGGAGTAGACCTCGCGGGCTCACCACCAGAACCTCCTTCTCGCGAGCAGGTTTTCCTCTTTTCCTCTGATAAATTTCCAGGAGAACCGCTGGCCTCCCCAACAGCGTCGACTATGGCCGCGTCAGCAGCGTTCGCGTCGGAGGATGGGGATCTGCCTCAACAGACCACTTAGTTCTCTTCCTCGGGTGACCATCTGATGCCGCCCTGACTAAAATGGCCTCTTGCCCTTCTGCCCCGCCACGAGACCTTTTTCTCCCATCCTTCTTCTTTTTGGCCTTCGAACCCTCGGAAGTCGCATCGAGGGGAGCAGACTCTTCGGGAGGAACCTCGTCGGTCGCTCCCACCTTAGTCCTTTTGGTCTTTTTCTTCTTCTTGGGACCAGAAGCAGAAGTCTCTGCCGTGCCCCCCTGATCGGTTGCAATAGGGCCCTCCTCTCTGGAGGCTCCTTCTCTGGAGGCCCCTTCTCGGGAGGTTCCACCACCTTCAGAAGTGACGTCAACTCCGGAGTTAGACGGTCCCTGAGGATCGACTGTAGTCGACTTCTTTGTGAGCAGTTGCAACTTTCCTTTTAACAGAGCGCTTAGATCCGGAACTCCGTCCATTTCTCTGGCTTTGTCGAGAAGTCTTTGTTGTTTGCGAGTAAACAAAGGGAGGCGCGACTTACGGGGACCGAGAACGCAAGGAAGCCTCGACTCCCAATCAACTGCAAAAGCAGAGAATCAACATGAAAAATCGCAAAAGGAAACTCGAGTAGGAACTAAAAACAATCAGCAGGCTTACCTCTAGCGATCCTAGCTTGCTGATGACGTATCCACTCCCGACTAAGATCCGGCCAACGAAGATGACTATGCGCCGTGATCGCTTGAGCACTTTCGAAAAACTTCTCGGGGTAGGCGATCGTATTCGGATGACGAACTGCAAATACAAGGATAAGAAAAGATAGGACTAACGACTAAAACCAAACTCCAACAGACGAGTCTCTACCGAGTTGCTGATTCCATAGAACGCGGTAGTCGTCCCCCGGCGGCTCTTCGAAAGCATGTTCATCAGATTTCACAAAGAAATACGCATGTTGCCAATCCTGCGTCTTATTTGGATGACCGGTCAAGACGTTGTAGTTCGAACGCATTTTCACCGAGAAGATCCCGTTTGGCTCTGCCTTCGTGAAAGTCCACTCCTCGAAGACCCTCACGCTCATCGAGATGTCCATCTCAGCTGCCATTACCATTAGCATGACGGCTATTCGCAGCTACCCGTTCAAAAGTTGAGAGATGGCAATGTCTCGGCGGAATGCGTAGGACGTCACTAACCGGGGAATCGGGAACCATAGCTTCGTATGATCCCCGAAATAGGACTCATACACACATTGGTAACAACCGGAGGCGACCAGGGACGCTGCTCGGCAGACGGGATGATGTAAGTAACGCCAGCACCGCCGCTCGACCTTAACAGATCCCTCACGGTATGATGAGAAGCAGAAGATCCAAACACATTCCCCCACGACTGAGCCCGCGGGTCCCGTAGCAGTCCGGGTGGTAGCGGAGCCAGCTCTTCGAAGATCCCACCAGGATGGTAAATAGTTGGGCGATAGTCTATCTGGTCGAAACAAACTCTCTTGCGAACCTGGCTCAAAGGCGTCGGAGACCGATCAGACTCATCAGTGTCGCCACGTTCGGAACCAGTCGCAGTATCACCTTGATCTCTCTCCCTCTATCGTCACTTCCGCTCACATCACTGCTCCCGACTTCAACACGATCTGCGTCTTCATCACGAATCATCCTATGAGCATCAGCGACCAAAAGACGCTGAGATAGAGTCATGTTTTCCGTGTCCAGAAGAGCATCGCGATGAATAAAGTCGAAATCGTCCAGAGGACTACCCTACCGGTCGCTGACACATCTCTGATCGGACTCAAAGAATCTGCGATGTCCTTCCCTTTCTCTTCTCGCGACAATCGACTTCTCGGAGGCATGTTCCTTAATTCAGAGGATGACTACAACCGCCGAACGATACCAACAAGTCTATACGGAAAAAACCTATCTAGAGAGAGAAAGCAAAAGTAGAGAGAAGGGAGAGAAAACGGGATACCTGAATCTGCAGAGAATAACTTGATTGATAAGTTACCTAATTCTAGTTAGATTTGGAGTTATCTAATATTGTGTAAATCCTAATGTGATTAGGATAAGAGTGGGACTATATAAACGTATGCAAGAGTTTGCATATCGAGTGTGAGTTAATGAGTTGTGAGTTGTGAGTTGTGAGGTTTTGAGTGATTTACCTCAAGGAGTTTAATAAGAAGAGTTTCTTATTGGGAATTATACTTTGTGTTCTTAAGTTTACGATAACAATATTTGGTATCAGAGCTTGTGAACACGATCTAAACTGAAGCAATGGGAGATCTTATACCATACGCAAAACCAAAGGAGAGATCCTTCACTATACGTTGTCCGATGCTAAACGCAACAAATTATACAGTTTGGGCAATGAGGATCAAGATTTTGCTAAAGGTACATGAGGTCTGGGAGGAGGTTGAAACAGAAACTAATGATGTCAAGAAGAACAACATGGCAATGGTGCTACTTTTCCAGTCTATACCGGAGACCTTGATATTACAGGTTGGTGAACTAGAGACAGCGAAGAAGGTCTGGGAGGCTATTAAAGTGCGACATATGGGAGCAGACAGGGTTAGAGAAGCACGGCTACAAACTCTAAGCTCAGAGTTTGAGCGGCTAAGGATGAAGGAAACAGATACGATCGATGAGTTTGTTGGAAAATTGGCTGAACTCTCTTCCAAATCAGCGGCGTTGGGGGAAATTATTGAAGAGAACAAACTTGTCAAAAAGTTCCTCAAGAGTATTCCTAGGAAGAAGTACATACACATTGTGGCATCCTTGGAACAAGTCCTTGATCTGAAGATTACTACGTTTGAGGATATAATGGGTCGTATGAAAGCTTTTGAAGAACGTGTAGCTGAGGAGGAAGAAGATACGCAAGACAATCAGACAAAGCTGATGTTTACAAATAACGAACCTCAAGGAAACCGTGAAAGCAATAACAACAGAGGCCGAGGCAGATGGGGACGTTTTAATAACAGAGGAAGAGGTCGTGGGCGTTACAACTACAATTATGATCGAGACCTCTCCAGAATCACTTGTTTCAGATGTGATAAAACTGGTCACTTTGCCATGGATTGTCCTGATCGACTTTTGAAGCTGCAAGAGGCACAGGAGACTAAGGACATAGATACACAAGAAGCTGAAGATCTGATGATGCATGAAGTAATACTTCTCAATGAAAGAAACATGAACCTTAAAGACTTTGAGACAAACCAGGGAGGAGAGAACACTTGGTACTTAGATAATGGCGCGAGTAATCATATGACTGGGAACCGGAGCTATTTTCATAACATTGATGAGACGATCACAGGGAAGGTGCGTTTTGGTGACGACTCGCGCATCGATATCAAAGGGAAAGGTTCAGTTCTGTTCGTAAGTGGAGAGGGAGAAAGAAGAATCCTAGCTGATGTATACTACATACCTGGCTTGAAAAGCAATATTATTAGCCTTGGTCAAGCCACGGAGTCAGGTTGTGATGTGAGGATGCAAGGTGACTATCTTACGCTGCATGATAAAGATGGCAAACTAATCACTAAAGCTAAAAGGTCGATGAATAGACTGTATAAAGTCCTTATGGACGGTTCAAAATCAAAGTGCTTGCAAACTGAGATTCTAAGCAAAAGCGATAGATGGCACGCTAGATTGGGTCATATTGGAAGGAACTCAATGAAGTCTATGATAAAGAAGGAGCTGGTTGCTGGAATTCCTAGCGTGTACATAGGGCAAGAAACATGTTCTTCATGCTTACTTTGGAAGCAAGCAAGAAACGCATTCCCAAAGGCAACCTCATATCGTGCAAGCCGAGTACTAGAGCTCATACATGGGGACCTCTGCGGACCCATTACTCCCTCCACGCCTGCAAGTAATAGATACATTTTTGTTCTAGTGGACGATCACTCTAGATACATGTGGTCGATTCTTCTCAAAGATAAGGGAGAGGCCTTCAACAAATTTAAAAAATTCAAGGAGATCGTTGAGAAAGAAACAGGGGCAACTATCAAAACCTTTAAAATAGACCGTGGTGGTGAGTTCTGTTCAGCTGAGTTTCAAGAGTTTTGTGAGACATACGGTATAGCTAGAAACTTAACTGCTCCTTATTCACCTCAACAAAATGGAGTTGTTGAAAGAAGAAACAGAACTCTACTGGAGATGACACGAAGCATCCTCAAACACATGAGCGTTCCAAATTATTTGTGGGGGGAGGCTGTGAGGCATTCTACATACATCATCAATCGTGTCGCTACAAGGGTTCTGTCTCAAACTCCTTATCAGATGTTTAAAGGGAAGAAGCCGAATGTCGAGCATATGAGAGTATTTGGATGTCTGGGTTATGCTAAGATCGACAGAGTACACCTCAAGAAACTCGATGATTGATCACGGAAGCTAGTGCATATGGGAACCGAGCCAGGATCAAAAGCCTATAGGCTATATGATCCAACAAATAGAAAAGTAGTGGTGAGTAGAGATGACGTTTTTGACGAGAGCCAAGGCTGGAACTGGAAGTCAGCTGGAAAAGAAGAAAATAGTGATCCTGGTATATTTAAGATAACGTTTGGAGACACAGGAAACAGAGGAATAAGCGACAATGAAGATGAGAACATTGAGATGATCAAGGACGTGGGTAATGACAATGAGGAAGTCGTTACAGAGGTTTGGACTGAGGCTCATGACTCGGATCAGGTTGACTTGAGAAGATCTAGTCGAGAGAGCAAGAAACCAAGCTACTTGGAGGATTACATACTATTGGCAGAGATTGATGGTGAGGAATTGCTAATGTGCTTAAATGATGAGCCTTGGAGTTACAACGAGGCAAAGGAAGAGAAGGTTTGGGGAGATGCTTGTGATGATGAGATCATCTCAATTGAGAAAAACAAGACGTGGGACCTTGTAGACCTTCCAAGAGGAGCTAAAGCAATAGGTTTAAAGTGGGTGTTTAAGATCAAAAGAAACTCTGATGGGAGCATCAATAAGTTTAAAGCAAGACTAGTGGCGAAGGGATATATACAGAGGCATGGGATTGACTATGAGGAAGTGTTTGCCCCTGTTGCACACATTGAGACCATCCATTTCATACTAGCACTAGCAGCATCAAAGGGATGGGAAGTGCACCATTTGGACGTAAAAACAGCTTTCCTCCACGGTAATCTTAAGGAAATTGTTTATGTCGCCCAACCTGAAGGCTATGTGATCAAAGGGAAGGAGGAAAAGATATTTAGACTAAACAAGGCGTTGTATGGTCTAAAACAGGCGCCAAGGGTGTGGAATGAGAAGCTAAACAAAGTCCTTGAGCAACTCGGTTTCTCCAAATGTTCTAAAGAGCCTGCGTTATATAGAAGTCAAGAGAAAGATCAGCTTCTTCTGGTAGCTGTTTATGTTGATGATCTTTTGATAACAGGGACGAGTATGGACATGATAACAGAGTTCAAGAGGAGTATGTCTAGGAAGTTTGAAATGAGTGACTTGGGAAAGTTAACATATTATCTTGGAATCTAGGTGTGTCAACATGAACAAGGAATAACTTTGAATCAAGAAAGGTATGCAAAGAAGATTCTAAGTGAAAACAATATGGATGATTGCAATGCGGTACAAATACCAATGGAACAGGGTCTACAACTCTCTAAAGGAAGTAATGAAGAAAACATAAGTGAGAAAGAGTATCGAAGAGTTATTGGATGCCTCAGGTATTTACTACATACTCGGCCAGACCTTTCATACTCTGTCGGAGTCTTGAGCAGATATATGCAGCAGCCTAAGAAGTCACATGGAGCAGCGCTTAAACAGATACTAAGGTATTTGAAGGGAACCACGTCTTATGGGCTCTGTTTTAGTCGAGGAAACAAAGGCGAACTAAGAGGTTACAGCGATAGCTCTCACGCTGTAGACGAAGATGATGGCCGTAGTACTGCAGGGCATGTGTTCTACCTTGATGATAGTCCAATAACATGGTGCTCAACAAAACAGGAGACAGTCGCATTATCCTCATGTGAAGCTGAGTTCATGGCAGCAACAGAAGCGGCTAAACAGGCGATATGGCTTCAAGACTTATATGAGGAGATCACTGGACAGACACGCGAGAGAGTAGTAGTGCTGGTAGATAACAAGTCAGCCCTGGCATTAACAAGGAATCCGGTGTTCCACGGACGCAGCAAACATATCCACAGGCGTTATCACTTTATTCGCGAGTGTGTCGAACAAGATCTGATTGAAGTTCAACATATACCAAGGGGCAAGCAAAAGGCTGCCATACTGACAAAAGCACTTGGAAGAGTCAAGCATAAGGAGATGAGAGAATTGATGGGAGTTCAAGATATCAGTCAAGATAGTTTCAAGTTTAAAAAAGAGATTGTTGGAGATAAACTTGAGAATAACTTGATTGATAAGTTACCTAATTCTAGTTAGATTTGGAGTTATCTAATATTGTGTAAATCCTAATGTGATTAGGATAAGAGTGGGACTATATAAACGTATGCAAGAGTTTGCATATCGAGTGTGAGTTAATGAGTTGTGAGTTGTGAGGTTTTGAGTGATTTACCTCAAGGAGTTTAATAAGAAGAGTTTCTTATTGGGAATTATACTTTGTGTTCTTAAGTTTACGATAACAATATATTTCATAACCATGCACCAAAGCGCCAAGAAGCAGTACGTGGCGCACCTTCGAGAAGAAGTACAAAGGCTCTTCTTAAGTACCAAGATAACAAGAAGAGTTGATCAATCAAGCTCTCAAATCTGATGATTTCAGTTGCTTCAAGCTCAGGTTGTCAGCCATTTCAAAAACCACTTGTAACTACTTCTATCAATATCTCAAGACTCTTGAAACTGGCTCCCCTGAAGGCTGAAGTTCCGTTTGTCACTTAGTATGTAATAAATAATTATGTTCTCTAGATCATTTGGATGTGATTTTACTTTAGTCACTTTTGAGTAATTAAATCTCCTTTGGATTTAGAGTCCAGTCCTGTTTGATACATTGAAAGAACTTCACAAAAAGACTTATTCTCATTCACTCCGGAAACTAATATATTAAACAAAGTACAAACTAGTTGACCAAAATAAAAACGAAAAAAAAAACAAAGCACAAACTCAGGATAGCTGATTACCACAACACATGAGAGATTATTACAAAGACTTAGGATGTTCTTTTTGTGTTCATCAACAAAGAGATTACAGTCGTTAGGTTTTATTCTGTATTTATATAACTATATAACATACATATATATAGATTTTCAACGAATGAATGGAATCCTAATTAACCTGAAGACCATGGTGATCTACTGTGTTGGAAACAGAAAGGAAACTGATCATTTGCAAAGGAAGACATCTTACTTTTATCTTCTTCCATCTTCCATATAGAATCCAAGGAGCTTTCCCATGATGGAGAAGCCAAATTGGGGTAACTTAAGCAATAGCTTTGCTCTAAATAGATGTCTTTAACTGGTTGAATTATGTTTACTGCAGAGTGATCAATCTCTTTCCATATATCATCCATTGAGTATCCGTCTTTGGTTTCTTCTTGATTCATCTCCCTATTTCCTCCAGTGTCGTAAAAGCTTACTTTCCCTGACGACATACGTGACTCAAAAGACACATCTTGAGTATTGGTAGTGGTCATAGACGAAGAGCAGCAGTTGGAACATGAAGAACTTGGAGAAACATGACGCTTCTTTTCTTGAGCTTTCTTCCTCATATGAGTCCTCCAGTAATTCTTTATCTCGTTATCTGTTCTTCCTGGTAATTTCCGAGCTATTTTTGACCACCTACGATATATATATATGATGCAAAAAAATTTAAATTTAAATTTAAATTTACTTTTACAGAAGTCATGATATATATATTTTTTCTTGTTTCTCGGATGATTCAGACCTGTTTCCCCATTTAGCGTGAAGCTCAGTGACAAGACGCTCTTCTTGTGGTGTCATCTTGCCACGTTTGAGACCAGGATGAAGGTAGTTAACCCACCTTAGCCTGCAACTCTTTCCTGTTCTGTTCAAACCTACAACCAAAACTAGCTCAGTAATAGATGTTCCTTACCTATTTATCTTTCTCCCTCCACCTTCAAACCTGATACTTTTGCTATAAAATCCCATCGCCGATCTCCAAATAAGTGTACGAAATTTACCAGAATGATGTCTTCTTGTTCTGTCCATGGACCCTTTCGGTTTTCCTCTTGCATCATATTCATCTCTTTCTTCTTCTTCTCTCTCTGTCTCTCTTTATCTCTAATGTTACTATAATGTTCTTTCTCAGCTTGCTTCACCATGGCATGCTCTGGCCACTACATATATAAGCTAAACACTGTGGTGTGTCCACGCGATATCACACTCACAATATTAAAACTCTTAATGATTTCATTTTTTTGTCCAATCATATACTGTCCATATGTTTGAGGGATTATCCTATTGATAATGTAGGGTCTCTTTCTTATGATGTCACAAGGCCATTATATATTTTAAAAAATGTGATCGTCAAGAGGGGATTGGTGTTACTGACGCAACACTCCCATTAATTCTGCCTTTTCTCTTTTGTGCCTTTGAGTGTGTGATAATAAGAACTCTTTCTTATATCTTTTTCGCAGGCAGCACTATCTCGAATTGGGATATCATTAACATAAGAAAATCTTCTAAATCCAAGCCAAAAAGAAGATGGTATGTTTTTCTATAGTTCCGTGTTATGTAGACCAGAAAAAACTCTTAATATAAATTATCTAAGCTTGCTAAAAATTCGAAAATAAACATAGGGCGACACTAGATCTTTCTTGGCCTTTTCGGTGGGGATATGGAAGTATTGTGTCTCTTGACTTTATTAAGGGTTATATTGGCAGTAACTGTTGAAGTTTCTAAAAGGGAAAATATAGAAGAAGATACAGACAAAGGCTTTGTCAGCTTTAGAATAATAAAGTCATATTGTTATAAGAGCCTGTGATAAGTAAGTTTTTGTATCTAGTATCAGCACTTGAGCTTGTAATTAGATAGTATCACTTTAGGTCTTGAGGCTTATGGTTTTTTCCTCTTGGTTCTGCAGGTTAACCGTGTCCCAATACACTCACAGGTACAAAGTAAATTGTGTTGGATAATTCCAAGCTCGTGGAAACTTAACATATTATTAGATGTTTAATATGTTAAGATAAACACAATAAAGAAACCTAGAAATAGGAAAAAGAAGTTTTTATTTAGGTTAGATTTGTGTTTTCCATATCCCACATGTTAAAGTGAATTGTCTTTCATATAAATATAGGTCTAATGGAGAGGTGTTCCATATGAT
>NC_027750.1:47842062-47842828 GCF_000695525.1 Brassica oleracea var. oleracea | reverse complement strand
TTTAAAAAAAATGTAAATACTTTAAAAAAATGAAGAGTTACTACCGCAAACTGACGAAACCACAACTCTCATTCGTCGGAAGGGATCACACTCCACTTTGAATATCCAAAACGAAGCATGGAGTACATCATCTGGTTGATGCTCCTGCTAATGCCATTTCTCGACTTGGTGAACCTTTAAAGAAAATACAAGTTAGCAAGTTAATTAATGGAAAAAAACATAATGTTACAAATAAAAAAAAATACTAACCAAGTGCTATGTCCTCGTCGTGGGGTGGGTTGGAGAACCGGGAGATGCTCTCGACCTGGTTGTTGAACCAATAGTTCAACTGGCATGACCCCCGGATCCTGTTGAGCAGCTGCGGGAGGGGCAGCGGGAGCTGGAGCGGGAGCTGGAGCGGGAATATATGCCGGAACTGAGTTTTGTTCGTGAGACGATCCCGATGCACGAGAACTGCTCACCGAACAACGTCGAAAACGGGCTGCGGGGCGGGGTTCATCCTCGGACCTAAAAATAAAATTAATAAATCAAAAATGTTGTGAATGAAGAGGAGAACTTGTGTGTATTATTTGGTCGACCAACTGGTCTTTATATACATATGGTAATGACGGTCTAAGTACTGGATCTACATGAGATCGTACTTATCCTTAACTAGATAATGACTAGCAATACGTAAGATAAACACCAACTATAATGTAGATAAACACAAGAGTAGATAGGCGCCAGTATGATCCTGCGGATGGGCTTGGCCCGTCTTGCTACACGG
>NC_027750.1:47840098-47840273 GCF_000695525.1 Brassica oleracea var. oleracea | reverse complement strand
AATGAAGAGAGAATGAAGTGTGAATGAGTTGAATGAGGAGGGGTTGTATTTATAGGAAATTGCTTACGGCCATCCGACGACTTTCCGACGAAATTTTGACGGATGTAAAGCAGTCCGTCGGTCTGTCGGAATACTGTCGCTATTTTCCAATCTCAAACGGCTATACAACGGTCAT
>NC_027750.1:47833386-47839882 GCF_000695525.1 Brassica oleracea var. oleracea | reverse complement strand
TGGCCGACGGAATTCCGACGACTTCAAATTTTTGGTTTTCGTCGGAAATCCGTCACAAACGTCCGATTAGTTTCTAAAGCTAATAAGAAAAGTTGTTCTTATAACTCTTTGTGTTTCTAAGAGATCTGAATTGGTATCAGAGCCTCAGGTTGGAGACTCGATCATGGCGGACGTTACTAGGGCTCCACACACAAAGGACTTTGGATCTACATCCATCCATTGTCTGATGTTGTCATCAACAAACTACCAGGTTTGGTCGATGAGGAGGAAGGAGATGATCGTCGGAATGCAGAGTGTTACACACGAAGAAGGCTTGTGTAACGCATGTCTAGCAGAGAAGCAGATTAGACACTTATTTATGTGACACAAAGATAGAAGAGTGTAACACGACTCACGTAGGAGTGTGTGACACAAAGATGGAAGCGTATAACACGGCGCACGTACCAATGGAGTCAAGGTTAAAGATCTTAAAGGCTGAAGACGAACCAGAGATAAATACATCAGATGTTGAGCAGAAGGCCGACATCCTTACCAGAGCTCACGTACACAAGATGGCGGACGTGACCAAAGTTATCATCGTAGGGAGCTTCAACTACAAGACTCATCGCAACTTAAGTGAAGAGGTCAGGAGAAGGTTCTACAAGAACTGGACCAATTCTAAGAAGAGGCGGTACGGAAGCGAGGTGAGCATCCGGTCTAACCTTGAGAAAGATGTGAATCCAATGAGTGGATTCGCACACCATAGTGTGGTGAAAGAAGATTACTTGAGAATTATGTTTAAGCAAATGAGGAGCGTAATCGGAGTTCAAGAAATTGATCTCCCTAATTCAAGTTGGAATTAAAGGGGTGAATGTTGGATAATTCTAAGCATGTGGAAACTTAACATATTATTAGATGTTTGATATGTTAAGATAAACACAATAAGGAAACCTAGAAATAGGAAGATGAAGTTTCTATTTAGGTTAGGTTTGTGTTTTCCATATCCCACATGTTAAAGGGAATTGTCTTTCATATAAATATAGGTCTAATGGAGAGGTGTTCCATATGATCTAAGAGAAACATATTGAGAGCTTTTGTTTTGAGTAGTTTCTAAAGCTAATAAGAAAAGCTGTTCTTATAACTCTTTGTGTTTCTAAGAGATCTGAATTGGTATCAATTGTTGTAATTTATTAAGCCCATATCTAACTATATATTATCTGATTAGTGCGATATTGTCCACTTTGGGCCTTAGAGGCTGGCCCGCATGGATTTACTTTTGGTTTCCTTCCTAAAAGGCCTCGTACTATTAGAGTTGGACATCTCTTTATATATTAGACACTTCTTGTCTAAACTTCCAATGTGGGACTTGAATTTACATCTCTCATTCTCCCCCTCAAATCAAGGACCACACCCCTTGTGTCATTTCCTTTAGCGAATCATCTCGGTGCCTTGTCGCATCTTCGACATTCGACACCCTTAGTCGCAAAGTTACTTTGAGTGGCTTTGAGAATGTTCTTCCCACAATTTCCAGGATCTTCTGACTAATCTCTGCCGAACTTTCCTTTCCACCTTGAAGGGTCTCATTCCTACTCGAAGGGTATTTTGGTCGTCTTGCAGATCTTCGTCAAACCGCTCTGATAACAATTGCTGGAATTTATTAAGCTCATGTCTAACTCTATATTATCTGATTAGTACGATATTGTCCACTTTGGGCCTTAGAGACTGGTCCGCATGGATTTACTTTTGGTTTCCTTCCCAAAAGGCCTCGTACTATTAGAATTTGACATCTCTTTATATATTAGACACTTCTTGTCTAAACTTCCAATGTGGGACTTGAATTGACATCTCTAAAAATTGGGAAAGCTTAAGTTACGCGTGTGTATTATTAGCCCTTTAGGGAGTCTTATAGATGCATGAGCGAAATAAGGCTGTAGCGCAATTTCGAGAGAGATAGTCTGCTGGCACGTGGAATCAGAGAATGTGTTTAGAAAACAAAAAAATGTGTTCAAGAAAAAAAATGTGTTCAAAAAAAAAAAATGCATAATGTTCTCAAGATTTATTCCATGGAGACTCTGAAAAGGACCTACTGTAATCTAAGGGAATTTTACTGATATTTAATATGCTTACATAGTGTTTCTTACGCTTAAACATTCATTAATAACTTGGATCCTGAACTTAGCTAGAAGAAGAACCTCATCTTGATCCTTTTCTTGTGTCTTTAATTAAGGTTCTAACTCTTGAAATTAAAAACATGGCTCTTACATAATATAAGTTATATTGACATATTGTGCACTTTTATAATTTTTTCACCCTCTTGATCTCCAAAATATTACGGGTCTTTTGGTTCATTCATATGGGGCAAACAAGCATGTATTGATCATAGAAGTGACTGATGTACTCTGACGTAACACACCCATTAATTTTGTGTCTATTTTTGGTGGGTGTGTGTGGTTATAAGAACTCTTTCTTATAAAATTTTTTTTGGCAGGTTCTCCAAATATGCAAGTGCGTTATCTCCTATGTCAATGTCAATAGTTCAATCCAAAAACAAAACAAAAAGCATGTTTTACTATAGACTCCCCTATTATTTCAAGCCAGAGAAAAAAGAGTACAATTAAAATGAAATCTAAAGAGGCCACTGATTGTAAGGATATGAGCAGTGTCTCGTTCGGTCTATTCAAGCATACATTTTTACTTTTGAAACTTATAAAATGCAAACAGAGAACAGAAGGAAAACATCTTAATTAGCCTGACTGGTACATAGTTTTCCAAAGAAACTTCAAATTTTGTATCTGGTCACAGAAACTAAAATTAGGATAGATGGTTCTAGGGTGAGTTATTTTATTTTAAAATTGTTCGAACAAAATAGTATTACGAATATTTTTCTTAAACTTTTATTGCATTGACTGGGAAATATTGGCAAAAGATGTAACAATCGGTAAGTATAGAGATAAGGATATATTTTATAGATAATGATAACTATAATATTGTACATATCCATTTATGTGTTCCTCTTAGGATTATGGGCCTCTATTCAGCCAAGATACGTCTACGATGGAAGGAATAGACACCAAATGTAGTGCATGGGGTTCATTGGTACAGGCCGTAGCTTTGGTTTTTTTGCTTTAAGATTTAAGCTGTAAACTGTGTGGTTTTAGTTTTAAATTTTATTGTTGTAGGTTTATTTCAAAGTTTTAAAAGCAATAACCTAAAGCTGTAGAAAAAAATGATTTCTAGAGCTATTATATTTCTTTTTAAAGATTTTGGACTCTACCTTTAGTTTTTATTAATAACTAGATTATGATCCGTACTTCCAAAAGGCAGATAAATTTTTTGTTTTATTTTTTTCTGAAAATTTTAATTTTTATATTTGTTTTTTCTGTAATCATATTTGTGTTTAATATTAATTTAATTTGATAAAATAATTCTTTAAGTAAATAAAATACATAGTTGGACAAAACATTTATCAATAGGTCATGATTATGTTTTAATAGAGTAGATGGAAAAATAAAATTCAAAATAATATCACACAACTTCTATAGAAAGAAACAAAAAAAAAAAGCAATTTAAAACGCATCATTCTTATACCGTAGTGGGCATCATTCTTATACCGTAGTGGTTACAGTTAGAATTAGACAATTTTCTCAAATCTTTACGGTTAATTAAAAAATAAGAATCCAAAAAACCTGCAAACTCCTTGATTTAAAGAGACGGTTAACTATAACCTTAACTGGCTGTTTTAAACTTCCCCATCTCCATTTGACGTGTGGTTTGGACCTCGTTGTTAGAACTCGACGGGTACAGTCCATAATCACAGGTTGTACTCTTGAGTTCCAAGTGTCATTTTCCTAAACTTCTTAATTTCATCATTGTATTGTATTGGCTCGAGTCTAAGTCAATGCTTCCTCCATATGAGCTGTATACATTGCTTTGACCCGGTCTCATCCATTAGTGAAGTTCTGATAGTGATATGTTTCCTTCTAAACCATGCAGAATCTGCTTGTTTTTCACACAAAATTATTAACATATATACTTAAGACTATATTTTGCAACGTGAAAAAAAAAAAAGATTAATGGCTGACTCCTAAGAGAAGAGAAAGGATGAAGTAAGTTATAACTTGGCTCATATGAGGTCTGTGGCGAGGGGGATGGCGGCGAACACGATATAGCATAACCACAATGCGAGCCATCTCCTCTCTGTGTACTCTTATTCATATTTGTATTAGTTAAATCCTCGAGTCTTCTTCATATATTATAATATTATATTAGTTTGATTATTTTTTATTAAAAAAAAACAATAGACTATAATTAAAAGATATTGGAATATACTTTAAATAGGAAAATCTAAACATTTTATTTACAAATCTTAATGGTTTCTTTACAAAAATTTTAACATAACAAATTTTCAAATATTTGGCATTTGTTGTTGCGATTTGTACTCAAACAATGCAGTTAAAAATTTCAAATATTTTGCAGTAATCTAGGTAATAATATTTATACATAAATTAATTTTGTAATATTATATTTTAGTTTTTACAATATTATAGACATATATATATATATATATATATTTATAACTCTTGTATAAATATTTCATTTATGTATTATTTTTAAAATTTTAGTTTTTTAAAAAAAATTATTATTTTTAATTATTTTTGCGGATCCGGATCCGGATCCGGATATCCGCGGATAATTGAATATAGAGACGGATATCCGAAATCCGGATATCCGGAAACCACGAATCCGGATCCGGATATTAAATCCACGGATCCGGATACCCTAAATTTCCCGGATATCCGGATCCGTCCCAGCCCTACTAGGAAGGTCAAACAAACATGGAAATATCCATTTTTATATTTCTTTTAATTATAATATAAGATTATATAAATTGTCACTGACATTGTCACTTTAACCCGAACACAAGCAGCCATGCGAGATGAATACAAACACCCAGTCTTTTTTTCGACTAAAACAAACACCCAGTCTTAGTAACATGGCAAATGAAATGTATATATTATTTAGCATTGGTAAAATGAAAGAGCATATATAAAAAAAAATTGGTAGATTATTAACTTTTTATAAAAATGAATTTATTGGACCACTAAAGAGGAATGGATTAAAGAACAAAATAATAACGAAGGAGGATATTTGAAAGTCCCTTAAGGTTAGACGTGAAGAGTTTGTTGTCATCTGGTCGTATATTTTGTAAGAAGCGAAGAGTTTCTTGTCATAGTCACCAAGGTTAGAACATGAGTAAGATCGGGTATTAGTTTGTAAACAATAACGAAACTATATGGTTGCATATTTTGTAAGGAGGAGTAATTGCTGTAAATTTGATGAGTATTTGGTCCTGCAAATTTTTTAGATAATTGATGAGTATAATGTATGGGTTAATTATGGTTAGTGTATTAGAAAATAATAATGCTTAAACATGTTATATATTGTATTGTATGAACAAATTATAAGGATTGTTATATTTATTTCTAATGAAAAATGAATAGGTCCAAAACTTAAATGACAACATTTTAAGTTGATAAAAAATAGGATCCTAAATTAATAGATTAAAAACTTGATTGATTTGATTTTATTTCTCTAGAGATAATTATGGTTTTGTAAAGCACTCACAGCGAACACCAATCACCCCCTAAGTGTTCGTTTTCTGACGGGGTGAAAAGCACTATTGACAGAATATGTAGATGCCTCTTTTGGTCATTATAGAATAGCTTTAAGGCGTGTAAGAGGGAAATTAAGCGGTTTTTTGTAACGACCGCTATCATAGTATTTTATTTTCAAAATAAATGGATATGAGGAGTTTTTATACAAAGGAAAATTGCTTAGCCAGAAAACAATGAGAAAATGTATTGTGAGATTGTTAGAATGGAATGTGTAAATTTGAATGTATAGATTGTTGAATTGCATGGGGGTGGTATTAACGTCCTCCCTAAATAATTTGTATGATCTTTCCTTTGTGATGAAACTAATAACTGATTGTGTGGACCGGAGTGGAAAGCTATAAAGAACATCAAAAACGAGTGTTTTGAACTTAACACAATGTTTGAAAATTTATAAAGATATATATATTTATGGTAACCTGCCAAGTTTTCGGTATTTGCTCACAGATTTCATTTATAAAGCTTCAGTGTTTTTAATGTTTACCTGATAAAATTTGGTTCGTTCTTTAATTAAAACTAGGTGACTGGTCCGCACCCTGTGAGGGCATAAGAACATGATCGGTGCGCACCATGTGTTCTTTCTCGGTCCGTACCTCACGAGAGGGAACACAGTAACGTCAGTATGAAGAGACAGATATTGTGTATATGTATAATTGCGACGTCACAAAATATTTTGTGTGTTTACGAAGATATTTTCATTCAAAAAATGGAATAAATAGTGTATAGTTTTAGAAGTAACAGATTTTATATTATCATTAATTAGAATTGTTTTGTATATGTTTCGTAATTCTTTATTTTAGGTGAATAATATTATTTTTCCATAAATAATAAACAAACTTATGTAG
>NC_027750.1:47833159-47833252 GCF_000695525.1 Brassica oleracea var. oleracea | reverse complement strand
TTAGAAACTTGCAAAAAATTAAATAAATTTTGTAAGCAATTTGACGGATTAACATTATTTGATAGATTTATAAATTTCTAAATTTTACTGAAT
>NC_027750.1:47815094-47831303 GCF_000695525.1 Brassica oleracea var. oleracea | reverse complement strand
ATAATTTCGAGAATAGTTTCCATAAATTGTTATTTGTAATATTCGTTAGATTATATGGCAAGTGATGTTAAACGTCAATAAGTTAAACAATTCTTCCATATTTGGAAAACATATATATATATATAAATGACAAATTAAATGGTAAAGTATGTAAACACCTGTTTTCTACCAGCGTGAGTTAGAATACTGCCGTATTTAAGAATCATAAGGGCCTCTACAAGTCTTTATTCTT
This sequence comes from Brassica oleracea var. oleracea, assembly GCF_000695525.1. Lineage (NCBI taxonomy): Eukaryota > Viridiplantae > Streptophyta > Magnoliopsida > Brassicales > Brassicaceae > Brassica > Brassica oleracea. Next base: position 47,831,071 of record NC_027750.1, on the reverse strand, counting down.
CGCCTTCACCATCCCACTTCAGCGGCTTCAGATGAACCTTCATGTATATCCCTGAGAAATTTCCTCCCTGCGCCATTCCAAAAGGTTCTCTGCTGTGAGAAAATGACCCCATGAATTAAATAAAAAATGCATAATGCTAGCTTACTTATAAGATAGTATATTCAACAAAAAAAATGATATAAGATAATATTACTAAATGAGACTATGTAATACTTTCCCGGACAATATCCAACAAAGAGATAGAAAATACTAAAGAACCTCTTCAAGAACTGATTTAACTTGGCGAAGCTTCTCAGGATGTTCAATCAAGGTTTTCTGGATCACTATCACTATCACGACCTGGTTGCTTAAAGAAATCGACAATAGTTTTGGGCTTGTCTACATAAGCGATTGATTAAAATAAATGAAAAATAAAAATTCAAAAAAACCAGTCAATAGAATTATAACATTTTTCCTGAGAAGCTCTATATGAGTGCCACCTCAGCAGAAATCACTAAAATGACTTCTCTTTTAATGTATAGGAGGATATTCAACTGTTTCAAAGATTTTTTTGTTAAGAGTTTTCGTTTTCCTCCTATAGACTCTTCCAAGTGTAATTTAGACTGGTTTAACTAATAATGGTGTATTGGAAGTATCTAAATTTGAGTGAAGAATTTAGTACTGGGATGTAGCTCCCATATGTTACGAGTGTTTAGTTTCCAAAGAGTAGCTTTTAAATAGTGAAATGAGTGAGATTGAAATTCTCATTTCTATTCAATTAGAAAGACTTTTTCTTCTCTAAAGGCTTCTTTTATCTTTTGTTGCAGAGATTTCGGAAAAATAGAGAAGCAAAGGTACAGAAAGTAAATCCAAACTTGGAAACAACATAAATGGATGCCAAGAACTCTTCTGCTAGAGCTGAGAAAGTCGCCACACCAAATGGAAGAATAGAAAACGAATCATAGGTAACCAAAGGCTTGAGGATGGATATTTGAGTATGTTCCAAGTCAATGTAGTTGTAACTTTACGACAAAGGGTTCGCGTACACCTTTTGAGTTTTGAGTTTTGAGTCTGTGTCTTGGTCAACAACTTTTCGAGTCTCTGTCTTTGCTTCTTCCACTCAAAGAACTGTGCAAAGCATGTTCTATCTTTCAAACAAATGTACAAACATTATCCACTTGTTTCCTGGCGATCAATAATGCGATCCAACACTTCTTGAGAGTCCTTATTCTTCACAACTACACAGCCAACAACTTTCCACCACATCCCCGTTTTCGGAACAAAACCATGACTCACCATCTGCTTCAAAACCCAATCCACTTCCGCAGCATCCTTCGTCTCACAAAGCCCCAGAACCATCTTCTTGTACGACAAGAAACTAGGTCTCATACCCCAAGAAACCATCTTCCTCATCATCTCTCCAGCTTCCAAGTTCCTCTTCTTATCCAAAAAACCACCACACCACTTCCCTTCAACATTTCGTAACACTCCACCTGCAGTTGCAGGTCCCGGATTTCCGTGCGACGCCCCGTCGGTATTAATCTTCATCCACCCGACTTGTGGAGGCGTCCATTTCACCAATATTTCGACTCTTTGTCCCGCATTTCTAGATCCTCTCTCTACTTCATTCGCTAGCAGCACTTCCTTAGCCAAGTTCTTCAAGAAACCTACTCTGTCTCTCCATACCTTATGCTTCTCACCAAAGACATTGCCACATCTCCACTTCCATCCCCACCACACCGCCAGAGCAAACATCGAAGACCACCTGATCCCACTTTTTGTTTCGTTATCACTCAGATTCTTGTATAACCACTCCAGTAGTGGCATCGAGAAGAACACAATTCTCTTCGCAGCTGGTACAAACCGCTCCCATATTCCTCTCATCGCTTGACAATCTCTAAGAACATGAAGAATCGTCTCTATTCCTCCTTTACAAACTTGACACACATTAGTTCCACTGAGATGCCGTCTATAACGCTCAGCATTCGTCATAATCGCTTGATTTCCAACTAACCAGAGGAAGATCTTCACTCTTTCAGGGGCCACCACATGCCACATGCTTCTAAACAGGTTCCCCATATATGGTCTTGGGGTTTCATCAATCGTGATTAGTTCATGAGCGGTCTTTACGGTAAATTGTCCATTCTTGGTCTGACCCCAGGCTAAGCGATCTTCTCCTTCACTAACCATGTCCACCACTACAGCCGCCAGCTCTAATCGACTCTCTTCTGTTACAAAGGGAGCAATTCGGGGTTGATCCCAACCACCACCTACGACCACATGTCTCTAGCAGTTACATTTTTATATCCCTCTGGTAGCTCCTCAATTGTAACTGATGTAAGTGATCGGTTTGAAAGCCATCTATCTGTCCAGAACTTAATCTCTTTCCCATTTCTAATGACCCAGCTGTGTCCTATAGAAACCACTTCCCTTGACCCCAAAGCCAAACTCCTCCAAGTAGACGAACCATTACTTTTCACTCCCATCCAAGAAAAATCATGAATATTACCCACTGCATACTTACATCTTAGTACCCGAGCCCACAAACTCTCAGTGTCTTGCAATAGGTGCCATCCCACTTTCGCAATTAAAGCTTTGTTCATATCTCTCGACCTTCGAATTCCAAGACCCCCTTCATCTTTTGGTTTGCACAGCTTATCCTATGAAACCAAGTGTCGTCCACTCCCCCCACACAAAATCTCTAGATAAGCTATCCAGTCTATCAAGAATGCTCAGTGGTAAGATTATTGTACTCATCGAATGCACCGGTATTGATGACAGCACCGCCTTTGTCATAGTTATCCTACCCGCAAGACTTATAGTTTGTTTCTTCCACCCCGATAATCATGAAGCAACTTTCTCCAGGACCTCCCCGAACGTATCTTTATTTATCCTTTTATGTAGTATAGGCATCCCCAAGTATTTTCCTAACTCCCTTGTTGATGCAATTCCACTCTCCCGGCTTATTCTCTCACCTCGTTCTCTAGTAACATTACTTGAGAAGAAAATTTTAGATTTCGGGAGGCTTCCTTTCTGCCCCGAAGCTTTACAAAATGCCTCCAACACCTTCCTTATCACTCGTACTTGTGTCACTGATGCTTCAGCAAATAGGATCAAGTCATCAGCAAAACAGATATGTGATAACTCCGGACCTCCTCTCGATAGTCTAATAGGCTTCCATCTCTTCTCTCCTACCGCTTCATCGATCAAGTGACAAAGCCTTTCCATGCAGAGCACAAACAGACATGGTGACAAGGGATCTCCTTGTCTGAGCCCTCTTTCTGGTTTGAACGATTCTGTTTTTTCACCATTCCACAAAATACACGTCGAGGGACCCGAAACACACTCCATAATCCTACCGACCCAAATCTCTAATAAGCCCACAGCTCTTAACGTGTCCTCCAAGAAATCCCATCGCAACATATCATAAGCCTTTTCCAGGTCAAGTTTCAAAAGCATCCATCCCTTCCGACCCTTCTTTCTTCTCATCGAATAAACTGCCTCATGCACTACTACAATATTATCTGCACTTAATCTTCCCGGGATGAAACTAGACTGAGCAGGACCAATCAATTTCGTCATAACCCCCTTCAATCTTCCCACCATGGCCTTCGTAATGATCTTAAACAACACATTACAAAGACTTTTCGGACGAAACTGTGTAATACTCTCTGGTGTAGTCACTTTCGGTATTAACACCACAAGAGCATCATTCATATCCTCTGGTAGCTTCCCATTCTTGAAAAATTGAGTAGCAAATCTCACCACAGAGCCCCCTACTGTTTCCCAACATCTATGGTAGAAAACCGGTTGAAACCCATCAGGTCCTGGTGCCTTAAAGCTACCCATATCTCCTACTGCTTTTTCCACTTCCTCTGCTGAAAATATCTTGTTCAGGTTCTCATAGTCATGGCTCGTAAGGCTCGTAAATCGCCTCACCAATAAGCCTTGAGTTTCAGTGTCAACATCCTCCAAAGAATATAACTTTTTGATGTAATTCAGTGCTAGCTCCTCAAGCTCCTGAGCCTCTGATACCCATTGGTTATCATTATTTCTCAGCATCTCGACTCGGTTTTGCCTTCTTCGTATAATTGTGGACATGTGAAAGAATTTTGTATTCCTATCTCCATGGACAACCCACTTCTCCCGCGATTTTTGAAACCAAATAACTTCTTCTTGTTCAAGGACTATCTCAAATTCCTTAAGAAGCTCCCCCTCTGTTACCAGCAACGCATCGGATTGATTCTCTTCAATTTTTTTCTGTATATCTTCTATCTCCCGAACTAGCTTTTCCTTTCTTCTCTGCACATTACCAAAGACTTCCTTATTCCATCTCCGAAGAGCCACTCCCAGTCTAGTTAGAGCCTCTCTTGTATCAATGTCTCGATCCCATGAGGTTGCTAACAGCTCTTTGAACTCGCTATGCTGAAGCCAGGCAGCCTAAAAAGCAAAAAGACCGACGACACGCCTCTAGCTTCCTCTGTTCACCGCCCTGCTTCGTATCTTTCTCATCTCTACGGAGTTCTCCAACTCCAGCGAAGACACCCCCTGGCCGACCAACACTCACGTTTTCAACCCTCAATCTCTTTCCACTCACCAACAAACCAGTTTCGCCTCTAGGTGGGCCGAAAACCAGGCCATGGGTAGGCCCAACATTCCTTGATTTTGGCTTAAGTAGATTTGGGCCACGTATTTTGTCAGTTCCCTTATCTTTGACTCCAAATTTAGGTAACGTCTGATTCCCGCTTACCCCTTTTGCTGCAAACGACAAATTCTTCCCAAACACTCCACTTGAAGCTGCTGAGCTTAGGTTAGCAGAATTCTCGTTTTCTTTATTCTCATCATCCCTTTCAACGTCATCAGATGGGTTCTCCATCACACCCTCTTCACTTAGGCCTCCAAATCTATTCGACACTGTTACTTTCTCAACCACATTCTCCTTTCTTGCTTCCCTTGGTCTACTACCCACCATTGTCTTACTTCCCATCACGTCCCTTTCCCCATTTCTCCGCACAGAACCTCCTACTGCAATTTATTGCTCTGTCTTTTTCCTTGCTGATCTCACTTTAGTAAATTCAGTTTCCATCCTCATATCTCCCGTAGTCTCAGGTAGTGAAGTGTCTGGGTTAGACACAATGGCCAAGGCTCTCTCTGCAATCTTTCTTGGGCATGCGTGCGCTAAGTGTCCATACATGCCGCATGTCGAACAGATGGTCGAAATACCTTCATATGAGACCCAATACCTCTCACTATTGATTATCACTGTCCCTTTTAACAGCTTATTCAGATTTACTTCCACACATATTCTCGCAAATCTAGCTCTCTCAAACTTCAAAGTTGTCAAGTCAACTTTTATCGGTCGCCCTAGACCTTTTGCTATCCCCATCAAGATCGTCTTGTGATAGAAATTAACTGGTATATGTGCCAACCGAACCCAAACCGGTGTCGTAACTATCTCATCTCTCAGCGGATCAAAATCTGGAGTCCATGCTTGTACCATAAGGCAACTACCAAACGCTCTCCATGGCCCCCCCCCCCCGATAAAGCGTTCATGCCCCCCGATAAAGCATTCATGTACTCCTCTTCTGATTCAAAGCACACCATGAAGAAATTCCTAGGTAAGTCCATGACGAACATCGCCCCATTAGGTTTCCACAGTTCCCAAAACCTTCACGATCATACATCTCTTCCACAGGGTATTCATCGCCGTCAGCACCTCTTCCCCTATTGTTATCACCGGCTCCCCATCGTCTCCATTCGGAAATTCCAATCTCAGTCTCGACTCCACGAACTTCTCGTCCACCACTTCTTCCGGCACAGGCATCCCCCCTTCGTTACTCCCTACAATCTTCCTCACCCAAGAGCCTGGAGCATCAGGAGGGTCCCCCGGTGGCTTTCCTTTCTCTCCGGTATCCTCCATGGTAGTATCTTGTTCATCCACACCCAAAACCCTAAAATCGCCCAAAGCCCTAGCCGTCATGCTTCGTTTTTAAGAGTTTATTGATTTTCAAGGCTTCTTTTATCTTGTATACCTTTTTCGGTTTCTTTCATTACTTTTTTTTAACTACCAGTATTTTTAAACCAAGTTTGAGTTGACAATAATATTATTTTTAAAAATAACTTTATTAGATCATTTATGGTTTACATGGAAAATAAAACTCTTCCGGTTTTACCTTTTTCTGCTAGGGATCAACACGAATGTTGCAACCCTTTGAAAATATGGTCTAAAATTAAACTCTCAAAATAACCATGCAAAGGCGGGAAAGAAGATAAATCTGGGATAGAAGTTTGCTCGTTTACTGGATTTGTAATCATGTTAATAAGCAGTATGTATCAAACTGGATTTAGAGATCTACATATCTTCAAACACATCATAGCCTAAAAAAATCCTCTCATCTGAGCATATAAAACCGAAAGAAATCTATGATATCTTTGAATCCCAAAAGAGTTAGCAGCCATTTGAACTTCTCATTATCTATCTATATTGGCGAATTGTCTATATTAATGACTTTCACTTCTGTGGCCAGTCTTGTAGAACCCTCATCCTACCGTTGTAACTACCGATAATTTTGCTACAAAGTTTATTCACCTACATTGGTCTAATCAGCTGTTTATTATCAGTTTAATGATTTTGAGGTAGGTCTTTGTGCCATGTGAATATCTTGAATTATCATACAAAAAATTAATATCACTAAACATATTATCTTGAATTATCGTTTCTAGTTGAAAACATATATTTTCTCTAAAAATTAGCATGAATTGTTCGACTCATTTTATCACTAGATTTTTTTGGGGGGGGGGGGGGGTATCAACTATGCATGTTATTTTGGATTTCTACATTATATGTTGTCCAACCGTTTTTAGTTTTTATAATAAAAAAAATTCCACACACCACCACACTCTTGACAGCTACTGCATTTGAGGTGAGACATGATTATTAGTTGGATTTGACCACTTAAGAAAGTGGTAAACAGATGCAATTATACCAATACATTTGGAAGAACATGGTTAGGAGATGATTGTTAAAATAAGTAGCTAAATATTATTTTGTTAGTTGTGTTTGGCCATCTTGTCTAACTATTATCTTACTATACATTTGTAAATACGAAGGATTTTAAATTTAAAAGGAGTTACATAAAAATATAAAACGGATGGAGACATTTCGAACTTGATCATATAGTGGAAGTAAATAAAAAATATTGAGATCGAGGGACTTAGACGTCAGGAACACACTCTATGGCCCCACCTCCACTAGTTCCTCCACCTTGGCTCGTGACCTCCATACGGACGCAAGTTTGAATATACCTTCTGCCCCCATTTGATTATTTGCAACTATAGTTTGCTATTTGCTAATACTAGGCCTGGAACGGATCGGGTATAGATTGGAAAGTTCAAATCTTATTATTGATGAATGTACAATAAATATATGACGTACATAAGGAGACTAGGGCTTAAGTATTGACTAATCTATCATTTCCATATTTACATCATCTACACGCCCCCTCAAGATGGAGAGAAACATTTCACTCCAATCTTGCTCATTAGTTCTTGAAATCTCGGTCGTGACAGGGGTTTTGTGAGAGCATCCGCAAGCTGGTCGCGAGTAGAGACATGTGCCACTCTAAGAGCTCCGGAGTTGACATTGTCTCTTATGAAATGAAAGTCTAAGGCGAGATGCTTCATTCTGGAATGGAAGACTGGATTGGCCGAGAGATAAGTTGCGCCCATGTTGTCGCAGTATACTACTGGTGTTTGCAGTAAGGTGATTCCCAACTCTGTAAGTAGGGAACAGACCCATCGTATCTCAGCTGCAGTGTTCGCAACTGATCGATATTCCGCCTCAGTAGAAGAGCGTGCAACACCTTGTTGTTTCTTTGAAGACCACGCGATAGAAGACATGCCAAGGTAGAGAATGTAAGCGTTAGTGGAGGCAAAATCATCTGTGTCACCAGCCCAATCTGCATCAGAAAACGCATGAAGCGTTAGAGGAGAGTCTTTGCGAAGTAAAATCCCATGGGAGGACGTTCCAGCGAGATATCGTAGCACTCTCTTTGCAGCTTGCCAGTGGAGATCTGTCGGGCGGTGCATGAATTGAGATAAACAGTTGACGGCATAAGCTATATCAGGTCGCGTGAAGGCCAAGTATTGCAGGCTACTGATGACTATTCTGTATTCACCGGGATCAGCAAGACAAGTTCCAGACTGCAGTGATAGTTTCGGTGTGGTGGCCATAGGTGTCGATACTGTCTTTGATTCCAGCATGTTCGTGCGGCCAAGCAAATCCAGAATATATTTTCTCTGCATCAAGTGTAGACCGTGAGCCATTGGTGTAGCTTTGATGCCAAGAAAATATGTGATATCAGTGGGTTCTTTGAGGGAGAAGCGGTTTGATAGCGTAGTGATGAACTCCATAACAAGTACGTTACTACTTCCAGTCACTATGATGTCATCGACATACACCAGGCAGTACAGAACACATCCTGGTCTGATATAGGTGAAGACCGATGTGTCTGCAACAGAGTTCTTGAACCCAACAAAGCAGAGGAAATTTTCAACTCTTGATACCACCCCCGAGGTTCTTGTTTAAGCCCATACAGCGCTTTGTTTAGGCGACAGAGATGATGCGGACGATCCTTGTCCACAAAGCCAGGAGGCTGAGAGACATATACTTCATCAGTAAGAGTACCTTGAAGAAATGCGTTGTTGACGTCCAACTGTTTGACTGTCCATGAGCGAGAGACTGCAAGTTGCAAAACCAGCCGGATCGTGATAGATTTCACCACTGGGCTAAAGGTTTCCGAGTAATCAACCTCATATTGCTGATTAAAGCCGCGTGCTACCCACCATGATTTGTGCCTTTCAATCTTGCCATTAGGGAAGTATTTCACAGTGTGAATCCATTTTGTAGGAATGACATTTTGAGACGGATGCGGCTGGACCAAGTCATATGTCCGGTTTCGTAGTTGAGCGTTGATCTCGGCACTCATTGAGTCTCTCCACTTCTCATCTCGTAAAGCTTGGTTTAAGGTGGTGGGTATTTGTGGTTTGTGAGGGACGGCAGCTAGTAGGGTGAGCTTTTGCTTGGGTTTGGTTATGTTATTTTTGGCTCGAGTTCGCATGGGATGGGTGTTTTCTGGTACGGGAAGGATTGTAGGTTGTGGCTGGAGTTGGACATTTGTAAAGGAGGAAGATAGAGTGTTAGTTTCGGTTTGTGTTTGGGGTGATGTGTTTGAGGTAGGATTCGGTATAGGCTGATCCTGTGCAACACCTGAAAGTCCTGCAGAATTAGTTTCCAACTCATTAGATATGTTACCTGACGGAAGCACATCATTGTCACCATTGTTCATCGATGAAGATGATGATGGCTGGTGAGGATCCGAGGTCAGGGGCGGCAGCGATGGAGCTGATACGAGCGGTGAGGGTGGAAGAGAAAAAGGAACTGAAGTGGCTTGTGTTTGAGAAGGGTATGATGGGGCTGGAGTTTCATCATTTGGCTTTGGACTCTTGGTTTCTTGCGAGAAGGGAAAGGTTTCTTCATCGAACTGGACATGGTGTGATGTATAGATGCGACCGGTACTCTTATCAAGGCACATATACGCACTTTGGGTTAATGAGTACCCCAGAAAGACACGCTGCAGACCTCTTGTCTAGTTTGTGGGTTGTGTAGGGCCGAAGCCATGGATAGCAGCAGCACCCAAACACTCGTAACTTTTCATAGTTTGGTGATTGTTGAAACAACTTCTTGTATGGAGACACATTGCCAAGAACGGAGCTCGGTTGTCTATTGATGAGATATGCAGTTGTGGCAAACGCATATGTCCAGTAGGTGGCAGGGAGAGAAGCTTGATGAAGAAGTGTCAAGCCGGTTTCAACAACATGGCGATGTTTACGCTCAGAAATCCCGTTGTGCTCCGGTGTGTGAGGCGGCGAGGTCAAGTGCGAGATGCCATGGATGGAGAGGAACTGGCGTATAGCGATAAATTCGCCACCATTATCCGAGTAGAGTGTCTTGATCTTTGTCTTAAACCGGTTCTCCACAATCGCTTTGAAGGCGATAAAGGTTTCGTGCACCTGAGATTTCTGCTTCAGCGGATATAGCCATATGTAGCGCGTAAAATGATCGACAAAGACGAGGTAATATTTGAAGTTGTCAATAGAAACCAGAGGAGATGTCCAGACATCAGAATAGACATATTCGAGAGGTGTTTGAGATTTTATAGTGTTTGAATAAAAAGGCAACTTATGGGTTTTATTAATAAGACAATGCGAACAAGGTAATTGTTTTTGAGAAAAAGTAGAAAGCGGTAAAGAAAACTGAGACACAAGAGTTTGTAAAACAGGTTGCGACGGGTGACCAAGTCGAGAATGCCACAGGGGAAGAGTTGTTTTGGGTGAAGGAGATGCGAAAAGGGAGTCGGTTTGGTTGGATAAGACTGGCCACTCATATAGCTCATATTTAGTTCTGCCTTGGAGTAACCGGGTCCCCGTGCTGAGATCCTTCACCTGAAAATGAGCAGGAAAGAATTCCACAGAAACTTTGTTAGTATTACACAAGCGGTACACGGATATAAGGTTTTTATGAAGGTTAGGGACAAAGAGAATATACTTTAAGGCAAGAGATCGAGATGAGGTAGAGAGAGTTGAAGAACCAGTGTGAGAGATGGGAAGTCCGGAACCGTCAGCTATGATCACTTCTTCTCCACCGTTGTAGGGTTGGTGAAGCGCCAGATTGTTGAGATCAGTAGTCAAGTGATGGGTTGCTCCACTGTTGAGTATCCAATTGTTTGAGATGTAAGGCATGGCTGCCATATTAGCGCGAGGTTGCCATGGGACGTGCGGTGATGAGTACTGCGTCAGAGCAATGATGGAGGATGAACCTGACCCTTGGAGCTGAGGACAACGTCTCGCACTATGGCCAAAAACTCCACATATATGGCATTTGCCTTGATAGCCACGTGAACCTTGATCTTGTCGTGGCTGGAAGTGTTGTTGTTGCCACGTCTGAGGAGTGCGATTGTTGTAGCGATTCTGTCCTCTGTTACCATTGTTGGTCCTGTTGTTGTTATTGCCAGACTGACGGTAGCTCGCAACATTCGCAGAGACAGGTACTGGAGAAGACTCGACAACCACCGATTGTAGTTTCACCTCATGGTTCAATAGCTTCTCGTGAATTTCAGTGAGAGAGGGAGGCACATCACGGCTCTGGATTTGATCAGCTACCTGCTTGTAATCATCGGATAGGCCTTCAACAATGTATTCGATCTGGTCTTCTACATCCATTGCTTTACCGAGAAGTGCAAGCTGATCGAACCGAGTCGTGAATCCCTGCAGGTACTCATCGATCGACTTGGTTCCCTTCTTCCATTGTTTGATTTGCTGACGAAGTTCCTGGATATGACCCCTTGTTGGTTTCGCGTACGTGGAGGAGAGTTTTTCCCAGATCTGGGCTGACGTTGATGTAGTCGCAAGGATCGGTTGAACCGAGACAGAGATAGCACCAAGTAAGGCACTATAGATGAGTTGATCCTGTCTTTGATTCGCGTCATATGCCGGATTAGGAGTGACGACACCATCGTTGTCGGTCGTCGGAGGAGGAAGCTCAATTGTTCCATCGATGTAGCTTGCGAGGCCATAGCCATTGAGCAAGGCATGAACTTGACGGCTCCACATCAAGAAGTTGGAGGCCGTGATTTTGACTGAATCAACAGTCACAGTTTGAGAGTTTGCCGGTGAAGACATGAGGACAAACAGAGAAAAGAGAGAATGAGGATGACGTGAAAAGAGGCGGCTTGTTCTAAAATTTTAGGTCTTAGAACCGTAAGGCTCTGATACCATATAGATTGGAATGCTCAAATCTTATTATTGATGAATGTACAATATATATATGACGTACATAAGGAGACTAGGGCTTAAGTATTGACTAATCTATCCTTTCCATATTTACATCATCTACATCGGGTATCTGGGCAATTTTAAGGTATCCAGATCCGGATCCTTATCCGGCGGATCCATAATTTTACTATCCTTATCCGGATCCGGGGTTCTCGGATATCCGGGTGTCGGAAATCCTTCTAAAAATTGTAATATCCGGCGGATATCCGGATCCGGATTTGGATTCTTAAAATAAATAAAAAATAATATTAATATATATAAAATATGAACAATAATTTAAAAATAAAAATATACATAATGTTTTTAATTATTTCTATGTATAATATTACAAAATTTACATAAAATTTATATATACTATTATAAAAATGAAAATATATTAAATAAAATTAATTTTTATATATAGATGTTACTATTTTTGAAATATTTATTAATAAAACTTACGGATCCGGATATCCAGGCCAAAAAATTAAGATATCCGGATCCAGATCCGGCTTTGACGGATCTAACATTTTACTATCCGGATCCGGATTCGGTCCCTCCGGATATCCAGATTTTCGGATCGGATCCGGATCGAATCTCAGTTCGAATCTGAATCTCGGATAAAAGTTTCAGGCCTAGCTAATATAGCTGTGAAAACAAGTCAAAATATGTTAAATTGGTCCGGACCGAAGGACCGAGTCTGCCCGCCAGTGATCCGGAATAAGACTGAAAAAAGATATAATGTTATTAATATTATGATGATGTCCATACGGAAAATTCTTGGTATACTTGTTCCTTATTCCAAATTAGAATTTGTCTCCAAGCTATTGTAAACTATATAAAAGACTCATTGTTCATGGAATAATACGCATCAATTCATTTTTCTCTTTTCTGTACTTATAACACGTTATCAGCACGAAATCCTAGCTTCCGAGAAAAATCCAAAACCCTAAACTGGCTTAGCAAAACTTTAGCCACATGGGCCACACCCTAGTCGACGGCAGTTCAATTTTCAACACTGTCTTTATTGTCAAACGTATTTCACCTCGTGATTTTATTTCACACAATCATTGAGATAAGTGACTACTTTGTTCTCTTACTACGGTTTGATACACTACCATTACTATAGAAATTATTTTAGTAACTTTGATCGTTAGATGTTCTTGATTATTGGATTTGGTATTTTGTCGGTCTGGTTTGGTTTACGTTTTCATAAGAGAATTAATCTGATTATTTAGAGTAATGTTCTTGAATGCTTGATGAGATGACGCTTGTTTTCTTCTATAACTTGAGGATTATCAAATAAAAAATTGACAAATTAACAGTTGTTTGTTTTGGTTTCAATTAGATTGATCAGAGTTTATTACTGCTTGATTTATAATGAATGAGAACCAACTGTAATTATATAAATCTCTGATTTAACTGTTTGGTTTGGTAAATTTATCGGTTTAGTTAATCGTTTGATAATCAATATTTTGCTCATGGCATGTCAAAAGTTATTAGTTTACTGAACGAATACTGCATGTATACGCTTGCTTGTATGAATTTTATTGTTCATCTTTGAAACTGGAAATATAACATATATAGTTATTGCATGAATCATTAAGAATTATACTTATGGTATATTTATGCTTGTATGTCTTTCTCAATAACTTGTTTTATACCGATTTAATAATAGCTCATGCATATATATTGGAAAGAGTGAACTTTATATGCATGATAGCATAAGTATAATTATAATATGACAAAAGAATGGACTTAATAATAGCTCATGCATATAAAGCTCATTCTTTAGTCATATTATAAGTATTTTGCATCTAGAGTACTGTAAATAAAACCAACTATGTTAGATGTTAAGTTTAAAACTAAATTTTTATGAAGAATTTTTTTTTATGATGCATATATATTGGAAAATATATTTTTTCACACAAATAATGTTGTACAGCAGACACATGATTGAGAAAATAGATTAAAGAAGTTTATACTTGTATTTTTTCTCTTTGAGACTCAGAAAAATAATGAGCTATTGACGTAAGATGATAAATCACGTCTAGTTGATTATGATTCATTCTCCTGAAGAGAATAGGACATTTATACCACACAAAAAATAGTATTGGTCAAGAAAATGAACATAAAAGTGGTTGTAGACTTGAACGTGGACATAAATGAGTTTAAGATCCGAAGAGTTTCTTTATATAAATCATACTCTCACTTGAAGTTGAGAAAATAAACATGGTAATAAAAAAGATATATGATTCATTCATCTAAAGATGAAAGAAAATTGTTGTGAGTACAATACAAGCTAATATAAAACTTATAGAATGTTCAAGAAGAAGATATATGAATGCTCCAGAAGAGTACATAATATTAGTGCCCATAAGAGTACAATTTAAAGTTCATAGGAATGCACTTTAAAGTTCTTAAGGTATTGTATTCTTATAAGTCTCAAAAGTTAGAAGGATCTAAGAAAGAATACATAACCCATGTATGGTATGTTGTTGATTCAAAAATGAGATTCATTCGAGATTGATAAACCTGTAGTATTATCATCTCGAGGGGAAGAATTAATGAATCTCACATTCTATGATAAGTGAAACATCCAGAAGATTATGTTTGCACTAAAATTAAGATTCATGAATCATTCTCAAAGTAAATCTATGAGATTTTGAGACACTTATGTTGAGACACTAAGCGAAAGAAATGTTAAATTCATTTCAAATCAAAAAAATATTTCTCAAGGCAGTAAAAGTATAGTTGAGAGAGTGCCTACATCCTCTTATAGATTATACTACACAAAGATTACTGTAATGGAGATAAATATATAGTAAACCAGAAGTTTACAAAATATTTGGCATGAACCAGTTGGACCATTTTGGTTCAGTAATGATGCGAAGAGATACATAAAGATTTAGGTGAATATTCATTGAAGAACCAGAAGATTCTTGCGAATGATTTCACATATGTTGCCTGTTCATAAGATAAAATGGTAATATGGTTTTCACCAGCCAATTGAAGTTATTCACATGAATAAAGGAGATGTTAGTGGACTGATCACCCACTACTCATCTTTATAATCTTGGTGAATTCACGTCTTAAGTCTTTGATGATTACATAAAAAAATTTGGGATAAGTGTTGAACATTTTGAGTAACACTAATTCGCATGAAGCCAACAAGTAATCAATAGTCTCCCCATCATTAGTATTGGGTCAGAAAACAACCATTTTCCATCTAAGAATTTTGGATGTGCAATATACATACCAGTTGCTCCACCACAGAGCTTAGTTAAGATGTGTTAATAAGGTTGGAAATATATGTTGGATATGAATCTCCGTTGATACTTAAGTATCTAAACTCATCCCTGAAGGATATAAGTAAGGCTCGATATAAATGCTAAAAGTGAATTATTATTTCAAACATACACTACAAGAAAAAATGGTTTTGATAGCAGTAGAGGATAGCGTTTTTTGTCTTTCTGCTATGGTTGACATATCTCTTAACTTTAGATAGCGTTTGTATATTTGGAAACGCTATGATAGAGTGGTATATTTGAAACGCTATGATAGCGTATTTTTAATAGCACATAATTAAAAACGCTGTGTTTGTCTTTTTAAATCCCTAAACCCTAAACAAAATTTTAAATCATAAACTTTAAACACAAACTTTAAACTCTAATATTCTAACATCAGATCTTAAATTTAACCTAAAATATTAGATATAAACTCAAAAGTTATTTCTTTTACAAAAATTAATTGCAAATCTCAATACCCTAAACCTTTAACCATATACTCAACCTCTATTCTAAACTCATAACTTTAAAACTAAGTTCTAAATAAAAACTTCTCAAAAGTAAATCTAATTCTTAAAAAAATTCAAATTTATTTTCAATTTTAACTTATAATCTTAAATCAATTCTCTAAACCTTTTGAACCCTATATATATATATATCATACTTCCAATTAATCATATACCCTAAACTCTAACTAATTAAAATTCTAATATTTTCTATTATTTAACTTTAAAATTTAAATTGCTTATAAAAAGTGAAATCTAATCATTTTATTAATCATAGTTTTTTACCGAGGTTATTAATCTTAGTTTTATTTGACTTAAATTGCTTATAAAAAGT
>NC_027750.1:47807994-47814994 GCF_000695525.1 Brassica oleracea var. oleracea | reverse complement strand
AGATATGGAGGAAATTGAAGAGCCAAAGTGAGAGAAGAAGAAGATGAGAATCTGAAGGTAAGAAGTGATAGAAGAAATATGTCGGAGAAGAAGAAGAGTCCAAGCTCGCTGTTGTCCTTACCTATCTCGAGTATTGGCCTCAACTCTCCTTTTCGGTGGCGGCTAAGATTGAGGAAGAACTTGGTTAGGTTTAGATAGGTTTAGCTATAGAAAATTGGTTTAACTAGGGCTAGTTAATAATTTTAATTTGTAATTGTAATCTATGTAACCAAATTTTAATTTTTATAAATACAAACAGATTTAATTATAAATTAATTTCTACTTTATATTTTTATTTTTAAATAATTAAATAAAATAAATAATTTTAAAATTAAATTATTTTAAATAATAACAAAAATAAACGCTATTAAAAAAATATTTAATTTCATATAAAAAAACGCTATCGTATATAACAATAAGATAACAGTGCAAAAAAACGTTATCTAAAGTGCTTGACCTATTATGACGGGGGATGATACAGCGCTTCAAAAACCGCTATCGTATCGATAGATAGCGTTTTTCGTCCGCTAGAAAAGCCTTTTTCTTGTAGAGATAAGGGGGAGAAAATAAACAGCTGGAAAATAAAATAAATTGATAAGAGTTATCATTGATCCTCGGACTAAAGAAAATGTCAAATAGAAGTCCAAAAGATAATTCAATTACAATGCTTAGTAAAGCTGTTACCAGATACATTTGCTGACCCAAATAAATATAGTGATCAAGTCACTTATACCAGCTTTAAATGCTCCAATAAGAATAGATATTCTACACAACAATATCAAACTGCTAGTCACGCCTGCAGCGTGGTAGACATATTGGTTCCAAAGATAAAAATCCTCGTAAATGAAAAGGAGCATATATTGATAATGGTCAAAACGAGGCAAGATAGTTTTGAATGATCTCCAGAATGACTGAAAAAAATTCATGTACCTGAGATAATGAAGAGATCTCAATAAGTTATGTCATGTATGAAATAAAATGGAACCGATAAGCAAATCGACGTCGATGATATTTATGCTTACAAAGTAGCAGTTAATATGATGAATGAGAAAGAGGATCATGAAAGAAAGTCTATTGAAAAGTGTACACAAAGAGATGATTGGCCAAATCAGAAAGAAGCAATAGAAAAAGATAAAAACTCTTGTGAAAGAGAGAGGTATTTGGACCAGTAGTCCATACACTAGACGGTATAAACAAGTGGGATAGAAAAGAGTCGTTGCACCAAAGAAAGATTAATACCGAATTGATTGTGAAGGGACATAGTCTCATGTGGTAGATGTAACTACTTTCATGTTCATTATTAGTGTAGCAATAAAGGAAGAACTTGAATTATACAAGCCAGTGGAAACTGATAATCCCTAAGAGATAGAATCCCTAAGAGTTAGAATCCCTAAAAGATAGAATCCCTGAAGGATTGGTGATATCAAAACCATATTCCTGGGAACTCTAGCTATTCGATCGAAATATGTTTTATGGGATATATATGAAATATTTGAAGTTAATCAATACATCTTTGTATTTATCAAGAGATTATATATCAATAGAATCACTGATTTGAATATAATCAAAAACTCCTGAAGAGTTATAGAAAAATTGTATTTTGGAAGAAAACTCTTGACAATACCATATTGTCTTTATGTATTCCAAACTGGAGACCTAAAAATGAGATGTTATTATAAAGATCTTTAAATGATTTTATTTAAGATGCTCATATATGTTTGGTCTTGAAGTACCATATATAAAGTGTTATTGAGTAAATTACTAACCTTTTTTCATAACTGAAAGATGTAATTTCATATGACAAGAAAAAGAGTCATAATAGTAACATTTATAGTTACGAATGAGTTACTCGTATGTACGATACAAATGTATAGAAGATTGTATGTAAAAAAATTTGGTTTGAAGTCCAAATAGACCAAGAAAGTATCGTCTATATCAAATAAGAATTGTGGATCAGAAGTCTATAGACTTTGCATACTCTAATGGAAAGAGCATTATGATATTCTCAATTTCAAAAGAGATTTATCTGACTGGAATGCATATCCTGAAGATATTGCTTTCAGGGAAAGAAATGTAAAATATGTGTAGTTGTACTCTTTGGGGTTTTTCCTTAACAAGGTTTTAACGAGGCAACAAAGAACACACAAATGATAGACACCTGAAAGAATTATTATAATTTCAAAGTTAAAAGTCTATCACAGATCTAAAGTTTTTGAAGTCAAGAGAATCGAAGAAGATTAAATCATATCAAGACTCATACACTGCAGAAGAATGGCGATGTTCGTCCCACAAGTTCATTCAAGTGACAATTTCTCTGACTTATTCACCAAAGCGCTAACCACTGCAACTTTCAAGAAGTTAGTTCATCTTATCAGACTATGTCGTCTCAAAGATCTCGACATATGTACACATGAGGGGAAGTCACTACGCGTTGCACTCTTTTTCCCTTAACCATGGTTTTTTCTATTGGATTTTTCTGGTGAGGTTTTTAACGAGACAACATCTAGGGCTTTTTGAAAGTACTTTGGTATAATGGACATCAAAGGGAAGTATTATGAACATTATGATGATGTCCATATGGAAAGTCTTAGATATACTTGTTCCCTACTCCAAGTTAGACTTTGTCTCCAAACTATTGTAACATATATAAAAAATTCAGTGTTCATCGAATAATACACATCAATTTCATCTCTTTTCTTTTCTACTTATAACATATCAGTCAATGTTAAAAAATTGATTTTATTTGTGAAAAATTTTCCCCCTTTGATTTCAAATAGTTTAAGAGCAAACATTTTTTTCAAAGAGCATTTCTTAAAGATGTTTGTACATACGTACATGAAGAACCAGATCCGGCCCAGAGCACAGGCAAAATAAGCAATGGTTTAGAACTCATAAATAATTTTGGATTTTTTCAGTTGAGAATTTTTTTTAAAAAAAAATTATAATAGAAAAGGAGCACATTACTTAAAATTTGAGTAGGGTCTATTATAGACATGGGCCGGCCAAGAAACATCGCTTGTGTTGCATCTGTGATTGTCTTAATTTTCATGTATCGTGTACGTACCATCATTGCACACGTAAGAGATATACATGCATATCTAAGCACATAGGTGCATTCCTATAGCAGCTTTTAAATAAGAGTGTATTCGTACTAATGATATATTAAGTCTATGTTTCCCCACCAGAACAAGAAACTAGTAGTTGTTTATTAAACACTATTTTATATATTCCAAAAGATTACAAGAAGGATCAGAGTCAATCCCAATTAAAACAGAGTTTTAAAAACAGAGCAAACCAAACTTGCTTTTAAACATAAAGGTGTCTAAGCCAAGCTGGAAACCCAATAGCAATATATGATTGAAAGAGATCCTTAGAGACTACACTATTAGCGATTTGTGTAGCTTCTCTGAGATCTTTGCGTGCTGCCCATGAAACACGCCATTTCAAAAAGCTTTGGAACATTGGCATGAGTTTTGAGGTATAAAACTTGAGAGCTGGCCATGCTGAAGGCTTGACGATTGCTTTGATGAGATCATGATCTTCACCACTGAAAATGACTGAGTTATAATGAAGTGATTTCATACTTTCAATAGCCTAGCTCCAGCTTTCAAAAGATGCTTCTAAACGACTGTTAATGCTTGAAAAGGATCTTCTACCATGAAGCATCACTTTACCATCTGCATTTGAAAGAATCCAAGAAGCTCCACTTTGATTCCTGTCTTTGTCCCATGCCGATCCAATTTCACATTTGAGCCATGATATTGGAGGAGGTTTCCAACCGAAAATGATCCTCTTCTTTCTTTCAAGATCAATTTGACATTCCTGTTTTTCCATCGCCTTGACTAGAAACCAATGATCTGTTTCTTCATATATTGATCTGATAAGGGGAGGACCTAAGGATAACTTGTTTTCGAAGAAAAAGGAGTTCATGTTCTTCCATATTGACCACAGGATCCAGGGACCACTTCTTCTGATTGAATGGGGAATATTCTGGTTTATCCTTGTCTTTAGAACATAGTAAATGTTGGCGTAGATAGAATCGTGATCAAACCCATTCCGCGGAACAGGGAAGTTGGAAGAAGCCCATGTTTGTTTTGCTACCGTACATGTAAACATGACATGATTAATGGATTCTCCTTCTAATCCACAAATTTGGCATCTTGTATCCACTTTCATTCCTCTGTTGATGAGGTTATCAGCCACAGGTAACGCTCCAGAAACTGCTTTCCAAAGAAACATCTTGATTTTTGGTTCTGTTTCTAGAAGCCAAATATTATTCTTGATTTCATTCAAAGAGGGTAGAGCTTGACCCAGTGCATAGGCTTCTTTAAACGTTTCTTTTTCTGCAAACCAGTAACCCGAGCGAACTGCATAATCTCCAGATTTAGTATGGTTCCAACAATAGAAATCCGGACTATCAATCACTCTTCAGGATGAGCTCAATATCTTCTTGATAAAATAGCTCCTCAAGTTTCTGCATATTCCAGTTATGGGAATTGGGAAGCAGGAGATCAGAAACTCTGAAATTCAGATCAATCAGTATGTTCTTCATCAAGGGAATGCGAAGTCTATCTCCGTCCACAATCCAGGGTGAAGAAACTAAGCAGCACACCGTTTAGTTTCTGCAATTAAGTCTTTATTTTTACGCCGACAGAAAAGTCTTCGCTTTTACAATATTGGCAACGCAGAAGAAGGAACCGTTGGTTTGAACTTTGAATCCCATTATCTACGGACTACCTATAGGCCGTCTGATGCGAGTCAGCTCATATGGGTAGGGATCTTATAATGGGTTTTGTTAGCAGGTTTTTAACGGTTTTTAGAAAAAAAATGTCCAAATAGACCCATTTAGTTAAATGGGTTAAGACTCATTTATTAAATGAGTTCTACTTAAAATTAGTGGAACCCTGTTAAATCATCTAACTTAAGATAATTAACTATTTTTTGTAAGAAAATGTGATTTTATAATTTTGGTGAAAAATTTGATATTACGATTTATGCGGAAAAATTTCGATTTTGCAGTTTTGGCAAAAAAAAATTGAATTTTAAAGTTTTGACGGAAAACACATTTTCTGGTTTTTGCGGAAAAATCTGATTATGCGGTTTTGGCGGGAAAACTCGATTTTACGGTTTTGATGGGAAAACTCAATTTTTCTGGTTTTGGCCGAAAACTCGGTTTTACGGGTTTGGCGGAAAACTCGATTTTACGGTTTTGGCGGGAAAAATAGATTTACGGTTTTGGTGGGAAAACTCGATTTTACGGTTTTGGCGGGAAAACTCGGATTTACGGTTTTGGCGGGAAAACTCGATTTTACGGTTTTGGCGGGAAAACTCGATTTTGCGCTTTGGCGGGAAAACTCGGTTTTACGGTTTTTGCGGGAAAACTCGATTTTGCGTTTTGGTGGGAAAACTCGGTTTTACGGTTTTTGTGGGAAAACTCAATTTTTACGGTTTTGGCGGGAAAACTCGGTTTTACGGTTTTTGCGGGAAAACGCGATATTGCGGTTTTAGCGGAAAAAATAAATTTTGCAGTTTTAGAAGAAAACTTGATTTTATGGTTTTACTAGAACAATTTGATTTGCGTTTATATAATAAAAATCAGTTAAAATTTTTTATTTGTTTCATTTAATTTTTGTTAAAAACCATAAAGTTAAAACAATTAAAAATTAAATCAACAATAGTGTAAATGGGTCTAAATGGGTTAATACAAAATTTATGGATCTAAATGGATACCCCTAATAGACCTACTTTTAAATGGGTCTTAACGGGTATGGATTTTAAGTGGGGTAGATTTTAAACGAGGTGGGTTTAAATCGGCTGGGTTTTACCATTTTAACATCCCTAGATATGGGTGAGCGAAGTTGGACTAAGTACCGATCTAACATTTTATACTCCCCTAAGCATATTGAAACGATGCTCTTTTATACATTTTATTCAAAATTACAAAAAAAATACTATATTTTTTGATCAAATGCTCTTTTAGGAATTCGTTTTTGACCCCAAAAAAAAACAATTTATAAAAAAACTTAAATTTCAGAAAAAAAAAACGAATCCTATTAATAAGTTTATAATACCAAATATAGTTGGAAACTTTACCGAAAGTGACCCAAAATTTAAATGAAAATCTATAAGTCAAATTCAAGAAAATGTAAAATAACTTAAAATTTATAAATTTGTTATGAATCATGAAGTGGATGGTCCATAACCTAGACCATAGAAGTTCAAGACTAGAGTCCATTGGGGGTTTACATCCAGCCACATGGAAGACCCATTCAACCTTATGTCTTTATGAGTTTGGCCATGTCATTATGTAGAGTATCTTTGTAATCAATTCTCCCTTTGACTCCACCTTGTATGAACCACTATATATAGTGGTGTAAGCAATAAGAAATATACAACACATTCTCACAAATCTTCTCTCAAATCTTAACACGTTATCAGCACGAGACTCTCTCCACATGAGCAATCCCATCCGCCGGCGATCATCTCTTTTCCGGCCATCTCTTCCGGCCCTCAGCCTTGCTCCGCCGGCCAAGTTTATCCCTCTCACGGTTTTCCGGCCAGCTCCTCCACCTCTCTCTCAACCAGCTCATCCGTGGATTAGCTCTCTCTCACGGTGGTCCGTTCAGATCAATTTGGTGTTTTCTAAAAGGTAAACTAATCTATCCATAAAATCTAAGAACACCACATATCTGAATCCTGATTATTAGATCTATTTGAATCATAAAACTTATAAAAATCTATAGATCTAAAATTATCACAAATATTAATCTTGAATCTAAGATCTATATGAATCTTGATTCTAAAATTATTTGAATCTCTAAAGATCTAAGAATCTCTAAAAACTTATAAAACTTATTAATAATCTAAGATCTATATGAATCTTGTTTCTGAGAACTATTTGAAATTATAAAAGATATTAGAGAAAATCATAAACCCCTTTTAGCTAGCAAGCCTTAAAATC
>NC_027750.1:47799399-47804809 GCF_000695525.1 Brassica oleracea var. oleracea | reverse complement strand
TTTTTACCACATTGGGTTTTGGGTTTTCCGGAAGAGGTTTTAATGAGGCAACATTAGCATGTTACAAACCCTATATGGTTATGGCATCCAAGGGGGAGTGTTATGAATCATGAAGTGGATGGTCCATAACCTAGACCATACAAGTTCAAGACTAGAGTCCATTGGGGGTTTACATCCAGCCACATGGAAGACCCATTCAACCTTATGTCTTTATGAGTTTGACCATGTCATTATGTAGAGTATCTTTGTAATCATTTCTCCCTTTGACTCCACCTTGTATGAACCACTATATATAGTGGTGTAAGCAATAAGAAATATACAACACATTCTCACAAATCTTCTCTCAAATCTTAACAAAATTAAAATTATCTCCTTATAATCAAACAAAAAAACATGTAAACATTTTTAGATTATAGTGGAAGCCTTCTCTAAACAATAAAGATATATGCCGGAAGACTTCTCCAGGAGACTACTCATCTGGAGAAGACATATTAAGAAATCTACTCATGTTTTTAATCATAAAATTAATTTATAAAATTATGAAAAAATATTTTGATGAAAAATAAATTGAAATCATATAAAAATAAATCATTCTAAATCATGTAAAATTAAATTTAAATTGTTTTAACATATATAAGTAAATATAGTTTGTAA
Organism: Brassica oleracea var. oleracea; assembly: GCF_000695525.1. NCBI lineage: Eukaryota > Viridiplantae > Streptophyta > Magnoliopsida > Brassicales > Brassicaceae > Brassica > Brassica oleracea. Next base: position 47,804,155 of record NC_027750.1, on the reverse strand, counting down.
GTCATGATTGTCGATTAGTTAGGATTTGGTAACACGTGTTCAAGTAATGTTGGTTATCATAGGGTTTAATCTTGGAATCTTAAATTAAAAAAAAAATTGACATATAAGGGAGTGTTAGTGGGAGTTACATTTAAAAGTTGAGAGATTTGTTGAATTTGAAAAGAGTTGGATAGAATTGTGTATATTGTGAAAATCTAGGAAAATATAAATTACTATACTGATTTTAATATAATATTTTATTAATTAATATTGTTGTAATATGTTTATATATGTGCTAGTTATTTACAAAATCTTTATGAATTCAAATTATTGATGAAAAATATAAGGACCATATTATAAAGTACAAATAGTTTTGAAGTTAAGTTTGAAGTTTTGATTTTGGAGAAAAAAACCTTTAAACTTCAAATATAGAGTTTTGGAAACTTCAAAATAGAATTCCTTTTTGGAGATGCTCTAAGGGATACATGTATTATTCTCAAATTTTGTTATATGAGTTAAATGTTTAAGAATACAACTCCCAATAACACTTAAATTGAATAGATTAGGAGGGTTGTTGTGACACCCCCGATCATAGATGACCGGAAATGACACGGTCGATGTTCCTCGATGGTCAATCCGAGGATCTCAGAATACTTCCAATCACCTTAGACCAACAATCAAAGAACACCAACGCTCCTATTGAATATCACTCCAGGCTTTTCAACCCGAAAAAGCAATATCCGATAGTTAGTTCGTCCGGACAAGGACTAATATCATATGGAACGTGTACTTTAAAAACATTCTTTATATGCAGTGGAATTGTATTCCATAACTAATAAAAATACATATATAAGCCTTATCATTCCATCGATGTGAATCTTATCTTAAACATCACCTCCACGACACCTGCCATTCACTCATACTTATAATATATATATATATATAGACTAAACCCGGAAAACCACCAAGGCTAACCTAGCCTAGCAGAGAAATAAATATAACCACCATATCCATTAGATATTCCAAGATCGAACATCTAACGCTGCATGCAGTTACACGGCCTCCAGGGTGCAAACCCATCATCGTGTCTTCGTGACCTTGTTCCGTATCGCAGGAACAATTCACGGTAATGCGGGAACTTTTGGGAGAGTGAGTATACAATAAGGCTTCACATGATTTATACTCATATATTTAATAATATAATATATCAGTACTTGAGAACAAGTAGTAAGGTTCGGAATAAACCTCTACGAATATTCATAAATATTTATTAAGTGTTTACACTAAGTAAACACCTCACCAATTCAATATTTGATCAAGAGACAAAGCCTATCAATCATCTACATTTTCAATCATGCAACACTAATTCATAACTCTTTAATCATCTATCTAGACTCACCTTTGATTCTATGAGATTGGCTAAGCAAGACTAGACTCGAGCTCAAGCTAAGCATTCATCACTTGCTGATAACTCCCAAAACAGAATGAGGACAAGGCATGATTCGGCTGGTAATTCCAATCTCTTCGACCAACTGAACCAAAAGCACAACGGTTGGATATAAGGTTCATCTGTCCAGTTCAAGAAGAAATCAGTATGGTTAGACTCAGCTAAGCTCAGTTGGGTTCAATTATGATCAGCTCCTAATAGTTCGGTTGATGCCAAAATTAATTCAGTTTGGATTAAATCCAATCAGCTCATATCATTTTAGCTAATGATTCCATGAGACTGATTTAATCCAAAAATAAATGAAACTGAACCTTACAAAGGTGTAGATAACTGATCCAAGACAAGAAGCTTAACAAATCAGTCAACTGATTCCAAACAAAACTGTTCTGAACTAGAAGATAAAGCTCACCGATTTCTCAAGGTTTAATGAACTCTGTTGCTATAAGCTTCAAGCTGAACACATGTCTGACCTGATCAGAACAAGATATCCATGATAGGTTCAAGATCAGAAACAGAACAACTCGTTTTGGTTACCTAAAAAGAACTGAAGCTCAAGCAAAACTGATCTCGATATTACCGATAAAATCAACGGCTGAAGAACTTGGGTGATTCTAAACTCTTGGACGCCAAACCTTCAGCTCTTAACCACACCAGAACACACTGATTAAAGTCATGAGAGGGTGAGAAAGGGTCGTGCAAGCTCACTTCTCTTCTCTGATTTTTTCTGATTTGTTTTATTGATTTTCCTCACAGATTTCTCTCTCTTTCTTTCTCTCTTTCTCTCTAAACTTTTCTTTCTTGTCTCTGAGATGAATGAGCTCGACCAGGAAGAGGACAAGGTAATAAATGACAGTGGAAACAGCAGGAGAAGAGTCAGCAAGAAAGGACAAAAGTTTGAGATCAGTATGAGACATGTGGTGAGCTGAATCACACTTTCCTTCCCATGAAGTAATGTCATTTCCTTTCCATGAAGAAACTTCAAGCAGATGTGCAACTCACATGACTTTAATGTAGCAAGCAAGCAGGAAGGTGCAAGTCACATGTTCAGGTCAGGAAGGAAGCACGAAGCCAGGCAGTACATGACATGCACATGACTCGCAAGCAGCTGAAAGTATTCAAGACCAGTTTTGGATAAAATGTTTCCCATCCATTGGTTCTCGTCCAGCTTAGATAAAACTCGACCATAATAATTAACACTTGGTAAGAACTATTAAGAGCAGGTATTTTGGCCACGAAACAGTCCCGTCAAGAATAATTCACCGGGTCGATTTTTATTTTTAATTCTGGTTGAACCAACTCCAAACTGGTCGAGCGGGATTTTTCTCGACCAAAATTATATCTGCTCGTGAGGGTTATTACAGTTGTTGGTTTAGGAAATCTAAAGAAATTTTGAAAATCCATTATTATTGGTTTATGGAGTTATAAAAATCTTACCAAAATTCACTGTTATCGGTTCGAAGACTTTTAAATTCCATTCAAATCCTTTGTTATTCAAAAAATTTAGTTACCATTGATTTTGTAATTCTATTTTCATTGGAAGTTAAATTCCTTATAGTTTACTCATAAAACTAAACTTTGAAAATATCATGTGTGCTCGTGAGATTCTTGAAATCTATGCAATAAAAATATACAACATACAAACTCAAAAACTAGAATGATGTTTCAAAACTAACATGAGTACACCATCCGGGATCATCATTATTATAACAAAAAGAAGAGACAATGAAAACAAAACTGAAGAGCGAAATGATTATGGCTATAACAAAACCAACGTGAAGACACCAGTTTTGAATGATACCGAGTAACTAAACTGATAAAAAAAACTGCCTTACCATACATAACACAAAGAACACACCATCATCTTTGTGTTATGTTATTGATGTCAGAATTCCCAGATAAATGTACACACAATACCATAACATAAAGAACTAATACCAATAAAAATAATATGTCTCACCATCACCGTTGACTTCCAATTTCTCACTGCATCTTTCCACATATTAGAAGCTATCATGTTTCTCCAATTATTAGTGTACTCTTTCATTGTTGAGATTCAAGAGTCCCTACTTCTTCAGTACCTACTTTTCCATTTTCTTTTTCTTCCTCTTCGTTGGCTTCATTGATTACTTCTTATGGAAAAACATCTGATTGACACTATTTACGTAAAAAATTATGTAATCCGCATATGTTAAAATTACTCCGCTTGTGTCTCAAAAGAGAAAGGTAGCGCAGATTTAAACATTAGAAAACGAGATTTGAAAATACCAAACATTTTTTTAATCACATTTCTTAAGAAACATGCCCCAAATTGAATAACTCGTTCTGGTTATTGGGATCATGACCTTCACCTCTAAATTCTTGTAGATGTTCCCGAGTAATTCAGAATGGAGCTAAAAACTTCTGACGATTAGCGAACCCACAATCTGCTAAATAAAGTTCACCTGAAAAATAATAAACATCTTTAATGAAATCAGTTTTATATACAGAGCAGTGCCTCAATGTAAAATTTGAAGCATTGGCTTAGGGCATCCAATTTTCTCAAAACAATAAGGGTATCTTTTTTAGTTTTCACTATTCAATTAATAAGAATACAAATGAAATGAAATGTTTAAATATTTTTATGATAATTAGAATTAAAAAACAAGAGTAGTATATTATAAAATTATAGTTTTCATACTTAAGAAACCAAAATTGTAAATGGTCATTTTAAATGTAATATAATAAATAAAAATTGGTCATGTCATATAAGAGATTGTATGATTTGACTATTTTATACGTATTTAAGAATATTCATATAAAATATTAAATACATTATTTATTTTAATAGAATTGGTTAAACGATTTAAATTTTTAAAATTTAATTTTCCTTTGAAAAGTAAAGACTAATATTTTGTTTAGTTGATTAGTTTTATTTATTTCTACTATATTTACTAACTACGGTAACATTTTGTAATTAAATGTAGGCATTTTATTTTTAATCGTTTAGGGCAGTTCTAAAGGCTCGCACGGCACTGTGTAATAGAAAACTCATAATATGAACTTAAATATGTCAACCAACAGGGAGGATCAGAATTAGCGCAGGAGGAAATTGCTGATCTGGTAGACTTTAGGTGCTCCAATGAGGCAAAAACCATGCTTATGCAGCCGGTGGAGGTATCAGAGATTACAGAAACCCTATTCTCCATGCCAGCAAACAAAGCTTCGGGGCCTGATGGTTTTCCAATGGAGTTCTATAAAGCTGCTTGGCCTGTGATAGGGAAGGATTTTATCACAGCTATTCAGTCCTTTTTCATGTTCGGTTTCATGCCCCACAGTGTTAATGCCACCCTG
>NC_027750.1:47786776-47798185 GCF_000695525.1 Brassica oleracea var. oleracea | reverse complement strand
AGCTGCATATTTTGTATGGAACCAGATGAGACTAGAGATCACATATATTTCGCTTGCCCCTATACGTTCATGGTTTGGTTGAAAGTAACAGGGAATCTTTTTGGCTTGGAACCTGATCCTGATTGGGACATAACGATGACGCGTCTGCGCACTGGTTCGTACGATCGACTCACTTTTATCCTTCTTAGACTGGTTTTCCAAGTGTCTGTTTACCTAATCTGGCGTGAGCATAATGAAAGAAAGCACAACACCAGCTACAAGTCTGTGGATCAGCTAGCTAAGGTGATCGACAAAACCGTAAGGAATCGTATCACTTCCCTCAAGTATGCCTGCAACCCGCGATTGCGGGGCTTGATGATTCGATGGTTTGAAGCACACGACACTACAACTTAGTCTGCGTAGTTTCAAGTTCCTTTTTAAAGGTTCTAATTTCATATTTCAGTTTCCTTTCTAAGTTTACTCTTTTGAACTCAATATAGCTGTACATATATTCTTTTTAAGGTGATCAATAAATTTAACATTTCATCAAAAAAAAATATGTCAACCATACCTTCTCGAACTTCTAGTTTGCAAGTGCTTTTGTTAAAGCTTAATATAAACAATATATTATCCTTTAACATATAAATGAAGTAATTATTAATCCTTTTAAGCGTGTTTCAGTTTATTTATATAAAAATGTAGACTAAAAATGTAGAGTAGTTACATTACATTTTTTTGTCAATAAATAAAAATTTGTATGACAAAAATGGGAATACTTAATTTGAAATATTATATTTGACGAGCAAATCAATGTTTACTTCAAATATACCATAAGAGGTGAAAACGTTAATATTTAAAAATTATTGCCAATAACTATATATTATGTGGTTAAAACTGATATTAAGATTAATATGGTTTTGGTAGCATTCCTTAATCTGACTTTTTGTTTCTTTCAAATATATAGTAATTCCTGGTAAATATAATTTTTTGGTAAGATTGAGGTTATTGATATGCTACTATTTTATAAAGAAAACTAAATGATAATTATTTTGAACAAAAAAACAACACACAGTCATATATGGTGAGTTCTTATTTGTTAGAATACAACTCCGGAGTTAGACTTGTATAGATTATAAAATAAAGTTATGAATTAAACTTTAGATAAATATTTATATGTTTGTAAAAATGATATTTAAAAAAAATACAAATACGTATAGTTTCTACCATATTTGACATTTGAAGTCGTGTATCATGTTATATTATAGGTTGGAACAGGATTCACATAAATCTGATTCGGTAAAGGCTCAATCAAAACAGGCTAAATTGACAATGTTCACATAATACATCGATGAATCCAGCTATTCCGACCCAAAGGACTACCTCGCAGCTCGAGGCAGCGAGCTCCAAGTCTAGCGGATAACGACTAAGACCTGGTCACCTTGCATTCAAATGGTTACACAACAAGATGAGATATTCAAAGTAAGGCACAACACTTGTGTCCTAGATACGCAGACTAGTTGGAGCGAGTTGAGGAGTAAAAAGGATGAGCCAAGACCCTCATTTTAACAATGTTTTTTTACTTACTTACTTGAGACTTAGAATACTCTATTCGAGTTGCATTTTCTTGTGATTTGTTCCTTGTGTTTATCATATACATTGTCAATAATATTAGTCCAATTCTATCAAACTATCTTAGAGATATATTCACAAAGATCTTTTCCATATGTTCCCTAAACCTTACTCTTATCACATTAAAATCTTGATTGTGGCTTTTAGCTCCCACATTATAAATGATTTAGAATATGTTATAATATGAAAATTGATTCTGAAATATAGTAAGCTACTAAAAATTATTTAAGACTTCTGACAATGTCACTCAAAATAAAGTTTGAATCGATAATTTAAAACAAAAAACAAAGTAAAACATTTTTTTTTTTTTTTTTGATAATCCAGGGGTTCCCCGCTTCGCGGGTCATTCCCCTGGGCCCGGTCAGGCAGCGGTCCACTTCATCCGGGAGGGCTTTACCTGGGCTGGATCGAATCCAGTACCGCTTTAGTGTCCAGAAGAGGCAGGGTAGTTTCCGCATGGAGAGGGAATCGAATCCGGATGGTAGTTGCCACCACAGGCCCATCCTGCCACTTGAACTACCTCGTCCGGACAACAAAGTAAAACATCATATTAAATTTAAACATGATAATGTTTTCCACGATTGTGACAAATTTCTTTGGACTTCTTGTCAGCAGCATCCAGTTTTTTTAATGTTGTTTTCGTGTTTGCATTGCACTTTTCCTGTTGAATAGAATACGGAGGATCTTTGACGAGGTTTTTGGTTATATCATCAGTTATTAGTATGGTGAGTATATCATCGAGAGACGTAAAACTAGTTCGAATTTGCCTTAATTATGTCTTAAGATTAAAACAAATTGCACGAAGCTTCCCGACAATACAGCTTACAATAAATATATTGCAAACAAAAATACCTTCTGATGTAAACTCGAAGCAAATGGAGTAAAATAACTCAATTCGTTTAATAATAGGTTTAAAGTACACTAGTCGGAAGTGCAAGAATTTTGCACTAGTAAAATATTGATGGCTCATAGCATTTTCTTTGTGATTCTTCTCGAAAGATATCCACTAAGATTTTGAAGTTTTTTACTGTAAATATAAGGTATATAAAGGGTTGATAAGTCGGCATAATATCACTCCTTTACACATACAATTATCATAGATCCAGGATTTAGCACTTGCTAAAATGAAGACATTAGTATTTCCAACAAGATTAATCGGTTTGTCCTCACTTAGAAAACTTTCCACAACTTCAAATGAGTCAATTTCATCCCTCGCTGCCAATTCCTGAATTTTTTCCCGTCAAATTTCTCTGAAATATTCAGTAAGCAAGAATAATTAAATGTTGCTCCATTGTATCAAGAAAATTATGAACGATAACACTATGGATTAAAAAATATCAAAAATAATATGTATAACAACTAATAAACAAGTAGTCGTACAACGAAAAACAATACAAAACTAGTTTAAGACCCACTCTTTGTGCGGGATGAATATTTTATATATACATTATTTTTATGTATATTATTATTTATTTAACATTTTTAAATATTAAGAAAGAAATTAATAAATATATTGAATAATTTAAAAACTATTAACTGTTACATGTATAATTAAATTGACACCAATGCATAAATTAAAGAAATCACTTTTGTTTATTTAAAATCATTTTGTGGTAAATACATTGAAAGAATTATTTTCTCTATTTTTTATTGCATGTAATTAAATTTAAGAAATATTAACATAGATATATAGTATATTTTTAATATGACTATCTATTAAATGAAACTCCTAATCATATATGATCATTTGTATTTTGTAACAAAATTTTAAACCATTATTAACAAAACTTTTAGTGTGGGACTTTTAATAAATTTAATAATTTTTGATAATTCTTGAAAATTCAACGAATTAAAATATTAAGTTCTAAATTTCAAAAAAATTAAACCATTTATCTCCAAATTTTCAATGTGTGACTTTTAACTGTTTTGTAATTTATAGTCACTTTTTAAAATTCAAAAATATGACATGTACGAAAAAAAATCTAAATTTTTATTATATGGTTAATATGATTGTTTAATTTATTTTAATAATATAACATTAAACAAAAATAGTTGAGGATATGTAAATTGCTATTAAATCTTTATTATTAAAATCATCAGTTGTCAAATATGAATTCCATTCACTTTTGGTTATTCTGTAACTTTTATTTAAGAAAAGAAGGAAAAATATTAATTGTTTGTTGTTAATATATTTATAGTTAGTTTAATAAAAATATATAATATATATTTAGTGGACCAACATATTTTTTTAAAAACTTTAAGAAACATTCTAATGATGACACATGTAATAGATAAAATATTGTAATAGTTCTCTTTTAATATATAGGGGATGCTAAGACTATCCAAACCAAGAAAATATATTTTATAAGCATTTAGACTCGGTATAGATAATATAAGTATTAACAATGTTCGACAAAAAAATGAAAATAAAAGAAAAAGAAAATTCCAAGGCGGCTTAGTGATCGGATGAAAGCGTGCGGAAAGTCGTAAGCTTAATTTGAGATTTATATTTGACCAAACAAATCTAGGAAAAATGTTTTTTAATCTAAAAAAACACATAGGCTCTAACTGGCCGGGCCGTCTTTTAGCACGTGCAACTGAAACAGTCGAACAGGGTCTAAAATTTTAGAAGGTCCATAATTTTTTTTATTTTAGTTATAGTTATAAATTTAAAATCATATATTTATTAAAAATCAGATAACTATATTTAATTTAATTTTCGTATTTATTAACCAATAAATATAAATTACAAATTTTATTTTTTTTACATAACCAACAAAAATGCAATAAGTCAGGAAGAAATTAACATTTATATCAATTATATATTTTGGAAAGTAAAAATAGTTGTTGGTGTTTGATTTAATATTCAATGTAAATTTAGAAAATTAATATTCTAATTTGATTATATTTAGGAAACTATTATTAATTAATGATTATAAATAAAGAGAGAAATATATAATTTTCAACAACTTTTACAAAAAATAGTAAACACAAAGAAGAAACACTAGTCTAAGCTTCTATCGAGAAGAAAAATAAGGAGTCTCCAACTTCTTGTTTAATCAAATCAAAAGTCCACGGTTTATTGTTTAACCACTATCCATGTTCTATTTTTCTATTAGTTTTTTTATATATTATAACTCATGATTGTGGATACAAAAAAAAAACAAAAGAAAAAAGAAACCAAAAAATTCATAGTCTCGAAAACATGTTTTTCATAAGTTTTTAATTATAAAACCAAAAGAAGTTTCTTCCACTCAAATTAGATTGGTATATTGTTATATATTATAACAATATTTTGTGAGAAAAACATAAATTATTTTGGGTTATTATAAAGGGCCTTGTTTTTTATTTGAACAGGGTCTCTGTAGAGTTTGAGACGGCCCTGCTAACTAGTAATCATTAAAAGAATATGAAGAATAAGAAAGAAATCAATGAAAATAAATAAAATATGAGAAAAAACTATTTCTCTCCTAATTTAATAAGAAATAATTGTAGCTTATTATTCCTTAAATGTTAAGAGATATCAATGAGTCATATGTAACAAATATTCCTTGTAAATGGTATAAATTATTAGGAATGTTAAAGAATTCACTATTCTCACTCATTCCTTTGGTCACAGTTTAGAGCCATGCATTGTCTTTTTCTTTTTGAACAACCCACATACATTGTCTTTATGTGATAATCGCAAGCTATAAGAATCCTATCATATTAATACTTTACAAAAGCCCAATAATTAACGTCTTTCCAAAATAAAATTAACAAACTAATTATAAAATATATATACCTGATTTTTTAGCCTATTGGGACAACTAGGTGTTTTGCCCGCACGTGCGGACTTAATCGTCTTACAAATATTTATTAGTTTATATTTTATTAAGTCAAAAATCAGCATGATAACTTATTATTTATGTTTTCAAAAAAATTAAATCAAACATCATGTGTATATATATATGACAAACAATTTCATTGAAATATATATATGTTTATTATTGTGTTGAAATTTTAAAAGAAAACATTCACATATTAGAAATATTTTAGAAAATATCTTTATAAGAAATGTTTTTAGTTGATTAATATTTAATTATAAATTGTTTATATGTTTTTTTCTAACTTTTATAATTTGAAAAAATAAATTTTAAGATAAAAACAAAATATATAAGAATTATCTTATTTAAAAAAAATTCTAATACTATTAATGAAAATTCTTTTTTAATTATATAATTAATTCAGTCTTAGAAAATATTTATGAATATTTTTAGTTATTTTTTTTTGATGACTCTGGTGTCCGGATGACCCGTAGGACTCCGACTAGCGCCCAAAGACCGTCCGGTGAACCCCCGTAGGAGCCGCCGGAGCCCGCCGAGGGTCATCCAGAGGTGCTGGCCAGCCACATGTAATTGGACCAGTGGCCGCGCTCGTGTGAAGTGTCCGTATTGGGCCCGAAGACCCTCAAGAGCAACATCTGCCAGCGGTGGCCCTCGAACCCTTGACCTCCCGAAGAAGGGGCAGAGAGCGAGATAGTTCAACCACCACTGGACCACTAAAGCGCGGTTAACGGTGACATTTAGTTTAACCACTTAATTTATACAAATTGTTTTATACCTTATTTTTAACTTTTATAATTGGAAAAATTGTTTTAAGAAAACAACACAATATATAAGAATTATCTTATTTTTAAAAAAAAATTAATATTAATAAAAAATTCGTTTTTGATTATATAATTAATTATATATATAATTCATTAAGGTATCATCGACTTTGACCACTCTAACTTTTAACGTGAGAGCTCGATTGCGAAAAATTACTTCGCAAATAATAGTATAGATGTATGCATTTTTTTGGCCTAGAAAAAAAATTCCTAAAAATCTATATTATTATTTAAAAATAATAATTTTGCTGATTTGTTATATCATCGATGATTTTAAGCTTAGTTTTACAAAACAAAAAAAAATAGTAGAAATAGAAACTATTGAAGAAATACATATATCAATCTAGAGGTATCTTTATTGGTTCTAAAAATATTTAAATAAAAATTCCAGATTTCGTTATTGGGACTACATAATTTATATTCTATGAAGTGGGAAATTTACGTTTTGTTATTAAATCTACTTAGATTAAAATAAGTAATCTACCAAAACAAAATAAATTATCTAAATATATTTGGAATCCACATTTTGCGCTTAATCTATCATTCTAAAATTTGTAGAATAAACAATCTACAAAGGACTAAAAATTTTAATATCTGTAGAAATAGAGTTCAAACAAGTGTTCTTATTTCTACATATAGTAGAATGTCTATTCTACGGATAAGAATAAACAATTGCAAAAATATGGAAAGTGCAGCTATGAAAATTAACAAGCTATATATGCATCATGGAAAAAGTTTGTGAAAAGTTTGTAAAAAATTAAGGAAAAACTTAGGTGTTTGAAGAATAAAGACTAATGTCGATCTTTTATTTTTTTGTTAAATTATAATGATTTAGCTGATAGTTTACCATTGTATTCCGGATAATTAATAAATAGATATTAACAAATTCTAATGATAATATCACAATTACGGTTATTTTATATTTAGTTTATTAATAAAAACCGTCTTTGTCTTAATATATATTCGTCATTATCCGATATATGAGAAATATATAAACAAGTTCTTAGCAAAATAATAATTTTTTTCATGTGATATGTTCCCACTTCATTACAAGAATAAGTGTTTTCACTTGCTTAGGCAGGAAGTCCCCAGGGCCGTTCCTAATAAATGAAATTTGAAACTTTTATTTAGGACAACAAATTTCTGTGGAAAAATTTTAGGGCATACATATATATATATATATATATATATATATATATATATATGTATATATATATATATATTTTTCATAAACAAAAGGTTTTGATTACTTCTCAACTTATTCTCAACTTAAGTACGTATATACTATCTCCTTCCTACGATTAACCATTCTCAGAAGAACATAGGCGAACAGTCACCAACCTTTCTTCTTATTTTTTTCTTTGTTATTTGTGTTCTCGGTCTATTTTTCTTGAAATTTCAATATATTTGATAATATATAGTAAGATTATATCGAAGAATTCTATGAAAAATAAAAATATACACAAAATCATATAGTAAAACAATATAAAAGTCTAATTTATAAAATTTAATTAATGTATATACAGTAAAATCAAATATGTTCGTATTTTATAAATAAAAATATTCAAAATAGATTAAAATCTGAAAATATTTTTTTTTGAAATTAATAATTTTATAAATTAATAAAATATCATAGTCCTAACATTATTAATTTATAGAGTTTTTAGGGTACTTATCTGCATGCTCAACCAGTCTCGTTCCTCTATAGATACCAAACTATCACAACTCACAAGTCAGACATCAACTAAAATACTGACCGTAGAGAAACACACGAAGCCCAGAAGTTAAGTCACTTGAAACAGTTTGGCACAGCAATCATCATGGTTCCATGAAGTGCTAATCTTGATCGGACGGGGGCGACTAGTGAGAATCTGTTAGTTAGGATATCACAGTATCCTAACTATAGGATAAGTATACTCTACTGTATATCCTTGTACGCTTAAGATACCGTAGATATATCGATACACATCAATCTCTGTATAAATACATACTTGTGATAAATGAAATATCCATCGAATCATACACTTTCAGAATCTTAATCGGACGATGGGAGATACGGCAGCCAACTGTCTCATCCTGTTTAAGTGTTGGTGAATGCGTGGGAGGAGGAGGAGAGAGTCGCGTTTTCCGATGCAAGACTTGTATGGAAGAGTTCTCGTCGTTCCAATATTTGTGAGGCAATCGTGCAAGCCACAGGAAACTATTTAACAATAGCACTGACGAACAGTCGTCACTTTCTTCAGGATCCGTCACCAAGAATACCAAAAAGACTCGTCTTCCGATATGTGGCTTAGAGAATCCAATGGGACAAGCTCTTGGAGGTCACATGAGGAAGCATAGAAACGAGAAAGCGTTGGTTATACGCTCTTTTTTTGCCTGAGGGGTTAACTAGGACGCATACAGGTCCTGAGAGGAAGCCATGGAAGCATGTGCTTCCGGCCTTTTTCATAATAAATAACTTTCGGCTGCTCATTTACCAAATCTCTTGTAGCTCAGTTGGTTAATGGCTAAATACCATTTACAGGTTTTAGATTTCAGCCCAAACAGAACGAGTAGTGAGAAGAGAATGGTGTGCTTTGATTTTGGGTCAGATTCGATAAAGAGTATAATCAATTTAAAGTTGGAGTTGGGAAGAACGATTTGTTGATTTCTTTTCTTAACTCTGTATTTTGAATATAATGCTGTAATTCCTCTGCGTTGTGGGTGTATATATATAGATTAACATCTTGCGTAGACTTTTCTACGGCTTTGAAATCGTATATCTTACTGGCTGATTTGAACATTTTGATTTCATATCCAAGCTTCCTTTTCTTGTTTGCTTAATTGTTTTTCTAAAGTGAACATCCTTGAAATATTATGCTATGAACGGTGGTAGATGTTTAGTTGTTATGGTTACTATATGTGTTATGAGAAGTTCCATGGTCACTAGATAGAAGTTAACACCAAAAGATGTTTGTATTTGAGTAAGTAATTCAATAGAAAGCTATTAGATGTTTATAATCATATACATATGTTTGTCACAATTTAAATTGTTTGGTGCAATATAAAAAATCAGGGTAAGATGTTTATGGAACTTCAACAAATTTTCATAAATTATATGGATATTATTATGCTGCATGCATTATGTATTGGGAGATGAATATGGGAGAAAAAATGTTAGTGGATAAAAGACTTCTGAAGCCAAAATTGCAGTGTCATCTGGGACTTTATGGTCGAGTGATAAGGAAATGGATTATGGACGCCTACACGTTTTCAGGTTCGATATATCTCGTGCACGAAACTAAAAACTAAATCGTATTGTTTTTAGACACCCAACAGGTACAGGACTTTGTGTACAACACATTTGTATACCTGAAAAGAAGGTATATATGTGGGTTGCACTTACTCTTAGAAATTAATCTGAGTTTTTCAAATGGCCAAACTACTCACAAGTTAATCAAAAAAATTGTCAGTGTGAGTTAAGAAAAAACTGCCTCGAATTACACGCATCACATGTCATTCTCTTTTATTCTCAGTTTCTTCTGATTTGCTTCCACAGCGTAACATCCAAGTTTGTGGTATATGAAAAGGTTTTAAATAATTGATTTGGCTATCTTTGTCACCAAAATGCACTTATCTCTTCGGTCATACATCTGTTTAAAACTCCGTGGTTAAGTGTACTTGAGCTGAGTAATGAAATGACGAGTGACCTACCAGAAAGTCATTTCGCGGTATCGTGTGTAGAAACCAAAGCACGGGAAAAGTTAATGTGGTGATTGCAGGGTCAGTAAACAATAATTTCAAGCTTTCAAAAAATTAGTGCACACTCCGTCGCACGGAATAGGGCCCACCGGCCGAATGAGCAGGCGTAGATGGTCCATTAGTCATGGATGATATGGACGTTACAAGTGGTATCAGAGCTGAACCCAGAAGAGTGTGACGTCATGACTAGGCTCACACTAACATGGATAACGATCATATGGGGCGTAACGATGACGTTTCTATGAAATTGGATGAATTGTAATATCTCAGTTTGTGGTATATGAAGGCTTAAAAGAATTGATTCGGCTACCTATGTCACCAAAGTGCACTTATTTTTTCGATTACACCTACGTTATCAAAGTGCACTTATCTTTTCGATCACACATCTTTTTATAATTTTAGGGTTAAGCGTGCTTGAGCTAAAGTAGTATTGGAAAGATGGGGACTACTGGGAAGTCATTTGCAATATGAGTAAGGCCAAAGCACAGGAAAATGTCATATGGTGATTGCAGGATCAGTAAACAATACTTTCAAGCCTTCGAACCAAGTGAACGGGAATGGGTGGCAGAGCCGTGCTTATAGCCTTTTGAAAAAGGCATTTGCCTAGGGTCCCCAAGTTTTGTAGAAATTTTAGGGCCCCTAATTACAAAATAATTATTTTTACAAGGCAGTTAACATATTCTCTTGGTTAGATTTTTATTCTTATTTGATTCTGAATTCTGAATTGTGACTTCTGTTTAAAATAACTAGGCTTATGATTAATTTTGCTATATTTATAGATAAAACTATAAAGATTCTACTTCTAAAAAACTGTAAATATTTGATCCATATTTTGTCTTCTTTTTATATGCTATGAGTTAGATTTATTTTATATATGTATGAAAATTTGGTAAAAAAAAAAATTTGAATATATAGTTTACTATTTAATTTAAATGATAAGATTTGCCTTTTTAACAGGCACCAACATTTCAATCCAAAATCCATATCTTTTCTTTTATACTAGAAATTCATACTTTTTGATCATGATTTTAATTTTTTCGTTTATAAAAGTTTGGTGAAATTTTTTTTATGTAATAATTTAAAATTTTGTAGTGTCATATTATATGTATATTCTAATTCAAAACTTTGAAGTTGAATAAATTTTTTTGTTTATAAATATCATGTAAAATGTATTTTTTTTTTTTTAATTCGCCTTAGGCCTCCAAAAACCTTCGCACGCCACTGATGGGTGGGTGTTACATGTAAAAGCCGGAAAACTGGACCGATGTAAACGATATAATAAAAGCGAAGTTAAGGAAATAGACGAATATATAAAAACGAATACGAGGACGATAAGAAACCGTATTCGCAAATAGACATGGAGGCGAGATATGATCTCTTTCCTTAACTCAAAATATTCGCTCCGTTAGTGA
>NC_027750.1:47786537-47786687 GCF_000695525.1 Brassica oleracea var. oleracea | reverse complement strand
CTACGAAACACTCTCGCAATATAGACTTACGCAGAGGGATTTTTTGCAGTTGGATTTCGAGCAGGAAAAAAAAAATTAAGAAATGAAGGAAGAGGAGAGACGATATTTAAAGAGCCGGAGAAGACCCACTTCCCGCAACAGCTGCTGCAC
>NC_027750.1:47756258-47786337 GCF_000695525.1 Brassica oleracea var. oleracea | reverse complement strand
CAAAACGTTGAGCTTAACTTGGTCCAAAAAGAATAGTTCTTATCGGGCCAAAGGCCCTCCACCCAAGCCCAAGCCGAGCCGGCCGGACGGCGGCGGCGGCGCGCGCGTGGGGAGCTCTCTCTTCCTCTGAGCTGTTTAACCTCTCATGTCATGAAGACATATATATACTCCTCAAAATCAACTCTCCCAACCAATGTTGGATGTTGTTAACTTCATTTCATTAAAGCCAACAAGGCTTTTTATAAGAACCCATAGGCCCATTTCGTTTTCACATTTTGCCATATATTATTTGAGCCATTAGGCTTAATAATTAGGCCCAACATTACACTCTGTCTCCAGTGACTCACGACTCACGGTGGTGCAGATTGGCACCACTGGTGATGAACGCGACGGCTCCGGTTTCTTATCTCTTCTGCATGCATTACACCTCACGAATTCATTGAACCATGATAACCAGCAACGACGATGGCTCCAGCTTCACTTCATGTTCTCCATCACATGGATCTGAGACATTTGACGGAATGGCTCTCCTCACAAGATGGTAGAAGTGGCTGAGTTTTGTGGAAGAAAATATATATATATACAAGTAAAAGAATAGACAGTTAGGGTTAGGAAATAAATTGTCTTGATTTGGTTTAGTGAATGGTTAAAAATTGAAAACCAAACCGGTTTTATAAAAGAAACCTTGGTTAGGGTCGTTACACAAAGTTTGTAAAGCCTGAGCTCGTGATCCTCCATTGCGGTTCTAAACCGATAAGGTTAATTGCATCTTTTAGTGGGTTTCTTGTTATCTCTTAAACGTTGAACCTAGAGCTATCTTGTTTATATCTTTATGCATGTTGTCCGGCATGAGATCATCGTTCGTACACCATTACTCACTTATTTTCAAATCTTGGCAATGGCATGTTTCCTCTATGTACCTTTTCTCCATGATGGCTGGTATCACAATTCATGTTTTTTGGTTAAACTCGTACCAATTTGGTTCAACTTCGAACCAGTGACTAAGGTGAGGGTTATTCCGTCAAATTTCATACAAGTGTAGAATTAATTCTATGGTAGTTTAGATTTCGAAACATGTTCAATCTGTTTGAATAGAGTCTTGCCTGATAAGTTAGAGTTTTCAATGTAAACCGGAATTAGAAGTCTAGATGATTCAACTGTTGATTGGATTATATGATATTAAGTGATGTTAAATATACATATATATATATAGTTATGAGGTAGGGACTGAGTGATGAATGCGGGGGTTCAGAGATGTTTTAGCTAGCGGCGCAACTATGGTGTGTGGGGGTAATAAACGTCTAAGCTAGCGACACAGATGTGTTGTGAAGGGTGCAAAGACGCTAACATTTTGACGTAGAGTGGAGTGTGGGGGTACAAGACAGACTGTAGTAGCGATGCGGCGTATGTATATCCATTTGAGGAGGATTTGGTGTATGAACTAGCTATATACTATCATCGCATTGTTTTGTTTCGTGTAATGCACTAGGCATCTTGTGTGTTCATTTTAGAGCTAAACTTTCATAGTGGAGTTCTATTTACTCAGTCGGTGGTTTTTGTGTCTAGCATTTCATACTTTACAGAGTGACTCCCCTGTTACTCACCTCTTATTTCTGTTTTTTGCAGGTGAGCATGACTAATAGTAGAATATCTGGACGGTTTGGTGTCTTCGGACCGTCATATTTTATTTCAGTTTTTTATAGGTTTTATATGACATATATATAATTCAATTTAAAGATGGCTCTCTCTAGATTTATTTTAATAAACGTTTTGGTATTTTATTCAGTGTTATAAGCTGGTTTAATTATATATTGTATGCATGGCCGATTCAGGAGGGTGGGCAAAGGGGCACGGGCCCTAGGGCCTAATTGTTTTTTTTGCATAATATGCTAAAAAGCCCAAATATTGTAGAAAATTTAAAACAAGGACCCAAATTAATTTGTCAAAATATAATGAAAAAACACACGCTTTGTCCCTATGGTATAAAATCAACTTTAGTTTGACCATATACTATATTTTCTCATAATCCCAAAATTTCCTTAATTAATCAAATAAAATACAATTTAAAAGTAGTTTAAATATTAAAACATATTAGGAATATAAATAAAAATTAAAAATATTTTTTGATATAAAAGTTAAAAAAAAAATTAAAACAACAAAAGCCCCAAAATTAATTCTTGATAAAATATTCATCACGGAAGAAGAGTTTGTGAAAATCATAAGAAAAACTATATAGAAATTATATTTTGATGAAGAATAAGTGCTTAATTACAATTTTTGTTTTATTTTGACAAGAAAATCACAAGTAAAAAGCTTTCCAAATATTTTTAGAATATTTTGTAACTGAATTTTGAGAAATATGGATATTGTTATCCGTAAAAATGCAGCTTCTACACTGTTAGAGAGCAAATAACTAATATGTAAGTAGATTCTACCATACGTGAACTTTTCGGTGTCTAGATTTCGTATTCATAAAACTTTAGAATTTAGAAGCTGCATTCGGAATAAATGTAGCTACCTTTAGAATGCGTAGACTTCGCATTCCTCTGAAATTTTTCGTAGAAGATGACATCTTCTTTCTGTAAAACATAATTAAAATTTTAAAAGTAAGAAGTTTTAGAACTCCAAAACATATATACCAGTATGTATATATGTGTATTTCATCAACTATTTTTTATAAATTTTTTGATTCATAAAACTATTTATTTCATTAAGTTTGATAAATAGAAAGTATGATTGGGGCAAAAATGGGACAAAAAAAATTATACTAAAAAGATAAAAATGATTTTTTTCATTCTATTTTGACAATTTTCTCCCAAAATTTTCTATGTTACAATAGATTACGTTAAAAAAATTTAACCATTTTGCGAAGGGCCAAGAAAAAAAATTCAGCGGGTTCCTAACACCTCGAGAAAGGAGAGGGGTGCAAAAGATTTCTCTATAAAGTTTTCATACAACCATCAAGCCCACACTTTCTTATTTGTTCCCGTTATGACCATCGTCGAATCTCCGTCGGTTTCAGATTGTGATCTTGATCAGTTAAACTTCACCCATCTCCCAAAAAAATCTCGGTAAAAGCCTAGACTAATCTTTGAAATCTATAGAATCACAATGGGAAAAAATGTAGGGAAATTTGCCAAATATAACTCAAAACTTGATTTTAATCCTAAAAGTATCCCAAACTTGAATCAAATGCAAAAATAACCAAAAAAACTAGTGAAATTAAAATCAGTCCTTTACGACCAAACAAAAAACTATAATTCATTTTTATGATTATAACCCCCTAAAGTCTTATGAGATTTTGTAAGTCTTCTGAGGTTTTGAAAATCTTCTGAAAGTCTTCTCATATAGTAGATCGTAAAAATAATTCATAAATTTTGTAAAAAATATTTTGATATGGGAAAAATTGAAATCATGTAATTATAAACAGTTGTAATAAATTGAATTGTTTTCAACATAGATGAGTGAAAGTAGTGAGTCATGATATTCTTTGGTTTAGGGTTTGACAACATATGTTGTAGTATTGTATGTATTCTTAGGGTTAGATTTTGAAAGCTTAACATTTTTTGAAAAATTAAATTTTGACATATATGTGTTTAGTTTTGGGTATATTAAACACTTTTTAAGTTTAATGAAGTGTTTGTTTCTATTTAATTAGTTATTTGAATTTAGGATTTATATTTAGGATCTAGACGACTTCCAGGAAGTCTTCTGGTGATTGGTATTTTATCAGTTAGAAGACTTCCATAAGTCTTCTAACTCCCATTAAAAATATTTTAGTTTCCCGCTAAAATATTTTAGTTTTCCGATAAAAATATTTTAGTTTCTAGAAGACTTTCAAGTAAGTCTTCTAGGAAGTCTTATATTAGAAGATTTACTTGAAAGTCTTCTGAATCAAAAAAAAAATAGCCTTATTGGAATTTTTGTCTCCGCTTATAAAGAAAATTCACACATTCTCGTTCTTCTTCTCAAATGGCTGCAACAAAAATATAATGTTTCTCATTCTAAAACTCTTCAACCTCTCTCTAATCTCTTTGAACTTAAAAAGACTAAATTTTATATTAATTTATAGTTATTTCATGTCTTCTCACTCATTTATTTTGTTTTTGCAGGTTTTTCATTACATGGTTCTCATCTTCCACTCCTTTAAAGGTAGATCTATAAATCATATTTGGTAATTTATTGTTGCTTAAATCTCGTACCTTTTGAAAACTCTTTTGGTTATTTTAAGCTCTTGCCCTATTTTTGAAGTTTTCCTATGTTTTGAAGCCATTTGAATGCTTTTAGATATGCAGGTTTTTCAGATCTGAGAACTTCGGAAGTCTTCCAACATTTAATGCACTAGACGACTTCATGGAAGTCTTCTGGAAGTCTTTTGACAAAGTCTTCTCCCATGTCAAGTGGAGTCTATGCTTGTCTTTGTGGAGGAATGAGCTATAATAGTTTTGTTTATGGTTTGTTTTGTTATTTGTATGTGTACTCTTTTAGTTGTGAATTCTTTTGTAAATTTGAAAATATATTAAAAAAAACATTTGGTAAATATGTTCATGTCTGCAATATTATCTTGCCAAAAGTACTTGACATTATGAAGTTATTGATACAACTTCAATAGCAAAACACAATAACAAAAAAAATTAGTCAAAATTTACTACAACTAATGGAGAAAACTTCTCAACAAAACTTAGTCAAATTCACAAAAGATCAAACATTACATTAGTTCAAACCTATAACGGTTTTATTAGAAGTCTTCTGGGAAGTCTTCCGGAAGATTTCTTCTCAAAAGACTTTTCGGAAGACTTAAATTTCAAGCAGAAAATTTAAATATAAAATTTAAGTGGGAAACTAAAATTTAAGCGAAAAACTCAAATTTTAAGTGAAAATTATTTTATGAAATTTAAAAAATATATCTTATGATCTAAGAAGACACATTAAACCATATGACTTGATATTTTTGAAGTTACTTAACACTTTTGAAAGTTAGAAAATATATATCTTAAAGTAAAAAATACAAGTTTTGCAAAAACTAACGTAAAAGACTTAGAAGACTTATGAGGAAGTCTTCTCTCATTAGCTAGAAACATTAATAAGCATGGATGTTGTTAACCTCATAATTATCACCAATTAAGTTATGAATTTCATTCAGGATCCCCAATATTGACTAATATACATGAATTAACAAGAAAATGTTAAAAAATTCTTTATAGTTTTTGAGAAAATAAAATTTTATTAAACGTTGACATAGACGACTTCCACAGAAGTTTTCCGGAAGACTTACATGGAAGTCTTCTGGTCAATGCATAGGTTAGTTTTGCAATTGACGTTATGTGTCAGAAATTTAACTTTTCCTAGACGACTTACATGGAAGTCGTCTAGGATAAACAGCTTAGTTTTGCATTTGACCGGATTGTGTCAGAAATTTGATTTTTTCTAGACGACTTACACGAAATTCGTCCAACAGAAAAATAAAATTTAAATAATTATTTTTTTCTAGACGACTTCAATGTAAGTCGTTTCAGGTTACTTTTGCAATTGAAAAATAAAACTTAAATATTTTAATTTATCCGAACGACTTCCATATAAGTCTTCTCACATACGACTTACACGAAAGTCTTCTGTAATAACAAAAGTTTGACCAGAATCTCAGAATAAAATCCTGGAAGACTTCCGTGTAAGTCATCTACTGGAAGACTTACATGGAAGTCGTCTGGATAAAATTAAATATTTAAGTTTATTTTTCAATTGCAAAAGTAACCTGAAACGACTTACTTGGAAGTCTTCTAGTAAAAATTATATATTTAATTTTTATTTTTATGTTGGACGACATCCATGTAAGTCGTCTAGAAAAAGTCAAATTTCTGACACAATCCGGTCAAATGCAAAACTAACATGTTTATCCTAGACGGCTTACCGGGAAGTCTTCTCTAATTTTTTTTAAAACAAAGAAAACCGGAAGACTTCTAGAGAAGTCGTCTCTAAAAGACACACATAAAGTCAATTGCAAAAAAAAAAATTGATTTCATAGCTTTAACCAGTAAGCTTTAACCAGTAAGATAACTTGTTTAGCTTCTCCAACCACACAATACTTCGCCACCAAAGCAACCTACTTGTTAATTACCACGAATCATGAGCTTGAATGAAATTATGAACCTTAAAAATTTTAGAATCAAAATCTTGGGTTTTTTGGATGAATATAGAGAGAAAGTGAAAGAAATATTGTTTTTAGTTCCTAAGTAATGAGATAGAAATAGTCAAAATCGATTTTATGTGCATTAAGAGCTTCAAATTGGTTGTTCATGTTGGTTGGTGTATTGATGGCAATAGCAATATTGTAAATACTTGAAGAAGATGAGGATAAGAGAGTAAAAAACTTATTTTGAAAAAAAAATGGTATTTTTGTAAATAATCCGAATTTTTGGGGTGAATAGGGTAAAAAAATTATGGATTATTTTTGTGTTTGACTTTGAGTCATATTTTGCAAAAAACCCAAAATTGTAACCATGATCGACCAGTTCATGTTGAAATCATCAGCCACTAGATTGCCATGAATTGGTTAATTATTATATATGAATTAAAAGTTCACATGAATGAGAGGACATATAATTAAACAAATAACAATATATGTGGATAATAATGTAGCTAATGAATGATAGTAAATTAATCATTCATTGATACATGGTGTGATTTTCAACCATTGATACATGTTTCAGGAGAAGTGGGTACTCAAATGTTGGGAATTGGTCAGACAACTAAAGTAGCGAATGCTACAGATGCTCAGGGTTGGAAGCTTCGGAAGTGTTGTGGTCGAGTTATGCAACAGATCATCGAGAAAACTAAATGTATTCCCCCTCCCAGTCCAGAGGCTGGCAGGGATCGTCCTCTCTGGAAGCAAAATCAGGGACAATATGAAGAGAAGTTTGCATCGAAAGCTACATGGGAGCAGCTTCGATCAACTCATGATGTGGTGGAGTGGTTCAGCATTGTTTGGTTTCCTCAAGCTCTTCCTCGCCAGGCGTTCATCACTTGGCTAGTTTGTAGGAATAGGCTGGATACGGGAGATAGAATAAGACAGTAGGGTCAAACACAGATTTGTCTGTTGTGTGGAGAGTCAGATGAGACTCGCGATCACCTCTTCTTTGCTTGCCCTTTCACCTATACCGTTTGGACAACATTGATGAACCCATTCCTGTTAGGCAACATAAATCTCGACTGGACTAGGACAGTTTCAAGTATCAGAAGCAACAGACTCTCTAAGTTGGACGCACAACTAGTAAAGATGGCTTTCCAAGCCTCAATTTATTGGAGCTGACAAGAAAGAAATGGACGTCGTCATCTTCATCCTCCACACTCTGCGATGTACATTGCTCGGACTGTTCATCGCGAAATACAGAACCGACTTATTGCACTGCAGGTTGGAAGTGGAGATGGGGTTACAAATGAAGGATTGAGCCGATGGAATACCAAGACAGTGCTGCTTTAACATCAGTGCATCAGCATCAGCGTAAAGACTAGGAAGATCAGAGCTTGTGCTTTTGTTATGTTTCTTATGTCTCTTTTTTTTTCCAAACAAAAGCAGAACATTTTTGTGCTCCTCGGAAATCTTTTCATTGTTCTTATTTCTTTTGATCCCCTAGTTTAGGATCATTAGATTGTGCGAACTTTTTTTGTTGTTATAAAGTTAACATTTCAGCAAAAAGAAATAGTAAATTAATCGGTCATCTAGAGATAAACATAACAACATATATATACAAATATCTAAGTTCTCTTGACGAATGACGATAATCGCAGTGACAAGAGCAAGACGTATCGTCCAATAGGCACGAACTCCTAAAGTATAAAACGAATAGTATGTGCTGAGTAGATAAATAAGTAAAAATATTAATGAATAAACAAAAAACAAAAACATTGACTAACCAAACAAAATCTAGACGTATTTAGAGTGGATATGGATGTTATGAATTATACTTTTTAACCAAGAAAAAAATTTAGGTGGCAGCTTATGAATGCATGAACGAATACATGATGTGATGAGTAAGAAAAAAGAATAAAAAGTTTCAAGCAAAATAGGGCTAAAAGGAATAAAATTCCCAAACGTAGATTTCCATTTCTTAAAGAATGACTAGTTTTAGTTGACAAAAAAAATGGAATGACTAGTTTCCTTTTATCGATTACGGTGAATTACAAGAATACCACTTTCACTAGCTTGCAGACCAAGTCGAAGGGTATTTTCGTTAACTAATAATATCTTTACACACCCGACCTCGTTCCCCTATAAATACCAAACCACCACAAGTGAAACAACACAAACTACAAAGAGAAACACACAAAAGTGAAGTCAGTCAAATCCAATTCAAAACAATCAACTATGGTTTCAAGAAGTGAGAATCTTAATCGGACGGTGGAAAATAGAGCGCAGGATAGCGAGAAACTTGATCGGACTGTGGAAGGTACGGCAGCGAATAACGAGAAACTTGAGAGGACGGTGGAAGATAAGGCGGCAAACTGTCTGATGCTGTTATCAAGAATTGGGGAAAACGGGGGAGGAGGCCGAGAGAGTCGTGTTTACAGATGCAAAACGTGTATGAAAGAGTTCTCATCGTTCCAATCTTTAGGAGGCCATCGCGCAAGCCACAATAAACACGTTAACAACAACAGCAGCGACGAACAGTCGTCACTTTCTTCGGGATCCATCGCTAAGAGGAAGACCACGAACACAACAAGGTCGCATCGTTGTCCGATATGTGGCGTGGAGTTTCCGATGGGACAGGCTCTTGGTGGTCACATGAGGAAGCATAGGAACGAGGAAGAGGCTAGCGGCGCGTTGGTTACACGCTCTTTTTTCCCTGAGGCGGCGGCTTCGATGATTACGACATTGAAGAAATCTAGTAGTGGGAAAAGGGTTGAGTGTTTTGACTTGGGGCCAGATTCTGTGGAGAGTAGCATCAATTTGAACTTGGAGTTAGGAAGAAGCATGTACTGATTTTCCATATTCATCTGGATATACTCTACAATAGTTTTCCTATTCCTTAGTTTTATAGAGTAAGCTAGCATCTTGATTTTGCATAGAGTTGTTGTAGATGGGCTACGATTTTACATGAAAGCTCGCATGGTTGAGATATGAATGTTGCAGTAGTTTTGATACTAGAATATAACTATTGTGACAGGTCTAGTTGTTATGGTTAACCACAACCGAATTTGAAAAGTTTCGTGATCACTGACAATTCAGAACAGATGTTTGTATTTGAGTAAGGTCAATGGGAAAAGCTACTGCGTAATCAAATATAGTTTTTTGTTGGAATCGAAAAGAATAGCATGCATTTTCTGAATCTGTCGCTTTAGTGGTTTTGTATTGGTTATGCATATTGTAAAAATATAACTAGACAACTCTTAGAAGTTTAGAGATTAATAAATAAAAGAGCAAAGCAATAGGAAAAGGCAATTTAGAACGAATCAGACATGTTTTAGGATAAAACATAAAAAATTACAGAAGCACGCACCCAGCGACATCTTAGTTTTTTTTTTTACTTGAAAACTTCAGTTTATATAATTTGTATTTAACTTCCACAGCATGCAGACTTCTGTGTGGCCTGCGCAGCTCCAGCTGCCTGGTCAGTTTGGCTTATCCTGATCGTCGCAGGCTGCAATCAGACGAACAAAATATGTAAGAATGCGTTGTCAGATGCAGAGAGATGTGAAAAAGGGAGAGATGTAAACAAACCTCAGCCCTGGAGTCAGTGTCAGAAAGCCTCTGCTTTATGTCCCTCCCGATGGAGAAGAAAACTTCTTCCACGTTTAGGTTTGTCTTAGCACTCTGCAGCAATATACAGAGATGTAAGCAATGAACCCATCGAAAACTGAAGATTGAGAGACTTACAGTTTCAAAGAACTTAATTCCGTACTCATCAGCAAGAGCCTGACCCTTTGCTGTCGGAACCGCCTAAAAAATTTGGTGATGAAACTGTTATTAACTCAAAATAGTGAATGAGGAGGAAGTGGGGGATGATCAGATCAGTACCCTCTTGCTTTCGTCCATGTCAGCCTTGTTCCCAACCAAGATCTTGTTAACATTATCTGACGCATGCTGTTCAATATTACGAATCCAGTTCCTAATGTCTGCAATAATATCAACAATCTTGAGTGAAAAAGAAGAGATGATCATTTGGTTAGCAGAATTGGGGGAGGGGGGTTTTACTGTTGAAGGAGGACTCGTCGGTGACATCATAGACCAACAAAATGCCCATCGCCCCGCGGTAATAAGCTGTCAAAATGCAAAATAGGAAAATTAAAATGTGATCAAGAAAATCTTTAAAATTGGTGTCAAAAACTAAAGGAACAGATGCGCAAGTAACAAGAACCAGCCAGCCAAAGAAAGCAAAATCAATCTGCAAAAGAGGAACTCACGGACCGGTGGTGATAGTGCGAAAGCGTTCTTGACCAGCAGTGTCCCAAATCTGGAGCTTGATACGTTTGCCATCAAGCTCAATGGTTCTGATCTTAAAGTCAATGCTGCATCAACAAAAAGACTCAATGAATAGTAGTAAATCAATAGGTTTAGCTTCTCAAAAGACAAACCCAATGGTGGTGATGAAGCTAGTGGTGAAGGAGCCATCAGAGAAACGTAGAAGCAGACAACTCTTACCCACACCTGCACAAATATAAATACGAATCATAAATTTCAGAGATCCCTAACACACAAATCTTATCGGAAACAAAAAAACTTGTGATCAAACGAATGAATCATCACTAATTAGATCCATTCCATAGAAACTTGTGATGAGATTCAGCGATGACATACCGCTATCTCCGATCAAAAGAAGCTTGATGAGATAGTCGTAATCAGCTCTGGCCCTAGCAGGTGGAGCAGCCATCGGATTCTAAAAGGAGAATAAACAAAACTCAGAGATCAAACCATGTTTCATCGATAACGAAATAGTTCAGAAAAACCAAATCGTAGAAGAAGAAGAAGAAGAAGAAGATCACGAGAAAACACGTACCGGATCAAAGGAAACAGAGAAGAAACCGATGTAATCGGAGCAAAGGATTTGAAAGACGGCTAAAATGCGCCCAGCTCCCGATTTAGATTCCTCTTTTCCCCGCTTCTTCGCTGTGCACGATAGGATACCGCGCGCACGTTAGCACTCACTCGTTAACGATGAGGAGTTGCACCCAAAAGGAACGATGAAGGCCACGAAGCCTTGTGGGCCTTTTGTGGGCCTTTTATTAATCACTGAGCTGCCATGTGTCGCTCGGTCTATGGCTAATCTCTAAAGTGACGAACATGCATACATCTTTGAATACGATGAATATATATCTCTAATATATTAATTGAAAAACATTACAACATTGTTTTGTAGTCACGGGTCACTATGAGAATGAAATTCAGATTTTTTTGAAAAATAGGTTGGTCCATCTTAACTTATATTATATTTTTTATTAAACTAATTATCAAATTGATAAATAGTGTACAAAAGAATATTCTCGCACTTTCTTTAAATAAAAGCTACGCAATTACCTAATATGATTAACGTATATATGACAATTAATGATTATAAATAATAAATATTTGATAACAATTTTTGTATCTTAGCTCTTTTTTGTTTAATTTTATATTATTAAAAGATATTAAACAATCACACTAACCATATAATAAAAAATTATATTTTTTCTTATATGTTATATTTTGAATTTTTTAAAACGGCTATAAATTATTAGAAATTTTAAAATACTACTTTGAAAATTTTGTGATCAATGGCTTAATTTATTTTGTTATAACAAGACACAAATGATCATAAAATTGTATTAATATGAATTTTTATTTAATAAATATTAAATTAAATAATATATATATATATTCATCTAACGACTTAAAGCAAGAAAATAGGCTGCATCAATTTAGTCATCCAGTTGAAACCCTTCAAAACTATGTGGAAGATTAAGCTCAAAGTAATTCGATTTTGGAATCAATATTAAGCTGCTGGTTCTAAAACCATTAAAATGGTTCACAAAGATGTTAAAGTAAAGTGTTAAAAAAATTGTAGAACCTGTTTTTGTAATAAAAAATCACTTGATGATCACATTATGGTTTCTATAGGTATAAACAGGGTGATAAAAATTTTAAGCTCAAATCAATCAGGCTCTTCATAAATTCAAAATAGATTTCGGTCTACAATTAAAATTACAAATGCTCAACCCAAAATATAGATGATTATATAAAGAAAACATTACTGTATGCATATTAAAAAAAAATCAAACACATATACATATTTAATTTGTCAATACTATATATTTTTAAGGGAAAATTGAAAAAAAAAGACACTTTGAACTTTTGTTTGTCCTTTTAGGACGTTTGGTAATTTTGGCAATTCTGGAGATGTTATACCATTTTTTATGGGAAAAATAGAAAAAAAAATTTAAAAATGTTAAAAAATATGAAAACTATTAGAAATATAAGTATGAAAATATATTTATTTAAATTTTTTATTTTAAAAAGTGGAATCATATTTTACTTTATCTTCTAGCTACAGTAAGAATACTCATTCTGGTTATCTGCTTAGTCTATAAATCAGATAATAAGTGTTAAACATAGATATATCAAGGATATATAACGTAAACTAACATTTCTTTTCTTGTATGTTCTAACAAGTTAAGAATTTGTTACGTTATAATCAAGAAAGATGTCTTCAGTCTACTTAGATCTTGACAACGACATATAGCAACAACTCAACGATATACCTTGGCTAAATTACGTGCTTAAACATGTTCTGCTTTTTACTTTATATGACGCCTATAGGAAGAATATGTTTCTCACCTACTCTACTGTGTTCTGCATAGGTAGTATACATATTCTAAGCAAATCCGTAAAATATGGAAACTTCCATATTCGGTTAAAGATGTTTCCTAAATCTAAACTAAATCTACCCTAAATCTCTCAAAGAATATTTTCTCCCACGTTTTTCTCCTCATCCTCATCTCACTCCCACGATCTTTTTCTCTTCGTTCTTGGTGTTTCTCTCTTCTTCATCCACATAATCATTTCTTCTCTATATCAATACAACATAGTTATAATCTATGTTAAATCTAAATAGTTTGATTCCTGCAGGATAAAGAAAGGACCATGATTCAAGTGTTTCTCATGTATGTATACGCAAAGATAATTTACCAAAAATAATTGGGTTCAAAGTGTCACATAAGCAGAAGCTATAGCAGGAGATGTTCATGTGTTCTTGCTAATCATTTTTGTCTTTCTCTCTTCTATTACAACAAGTCTCTTATGCCTCTCCCAATATCTATGTACTTTCAAGTGTCTTACGAGCTTCTTTTGGGGACAAGTTTGATAAATACATAGGATTATGATGTCTCAGAAAGTGTCTCAAATTTACATGTTAGAGTTAAGATATGATAACTTACAACAATGTTAACTCCTGAATACTTTTAACAAGAATGTTTTCTCGTTTTGTAAGACCTTTAACTTAGAACAATTTGAATTCAAGATGACTGTCTATGGTTTTGCATTCAAGATACCTATTATAGGTGCCTCCAGGTGAACCTGAGCCTCTGGTTCACCGTAACTCATTGAAATCCAGCAGCTTAGGCGGTATTGCGCACCGGATTAGAGCCCAATTCAATCCTTCAAAGAATTGATGTCGTTTAATCTCTGTAGAACCTTTCTCTGACCCGAGCCTGTTCTCTGTCTCCTTAACCAACAGCTCTCTTATGAAGTCCTTTGCCTGAAGACTGCCAAGCGGGCTGTCAGGAAACTTGAGGTTCTGCAACACAACATTGCCCAAAGTCTTGTCGCTGCTGTAAACTTCTTTTTGAACAGAATATACCATGATCTTTTAACCTTATTTTTGAAGGTCTTCTTCAGATATATATATCTTAAAACAAGTATCAATGTGAAAACAAATCCAATAGCTCAATGTGAAAACAAATCCAATAGCTTGTGCGGAAAGTAAACTAAGAACTTTGAGTCTGTAACAAGTCGAAAACATATTGGTCTTTATGAAGTTCAATTCCTCAGATTCCCCAATCTCCTTCGAGAACTTTATGAACCCTTTACTTGTTTGATTGTAACCCTAAAATGAAAGATACTTTTTTAAAGCGATACGAAACAGATGAATAAATTGAAAAAAAACTGAAGAGTAAGATTGAAGGTACCTTCATCTTGGCGGTGTTCATGGCAATATATAGATCTCTGAAACTTTTAAAACCTTAGTTATACTGAATACGAAGAAGATGATGAAACAGTGATGGATGCGATCATGGGAGTGGAGAGATGCCATTGAAGAACTTTGAAAGCTTCGGCTGCGGAGAGATAGATAATTGAAAATGAAAAATTAGGGTAAACGTGTTTCTACGCTTTCTTATTTTTTATTTTTTTCTAAAATTTAATTAGTATATATTATATATTTGAATTAAATTTAATTGGTTTAATCGAAGGGTAATATGGTATTAATATTAATCTAAATCCTATTTTCCCAAATAATCATGAGAAAGTTCTAAAGAGACAAACCTAAGTTCAATATGTCTCATTTATCTAATTTTCCCTATTTTTATTTTTTATTATATAAGCTCACCATGCGCAAAGCGCATGTGTTATCCTAGTTGGAAAGTAAATTGCAAATACTACTAATACTAATTGCTAAAGCCTAAAAAATCATAATAGTAGGGAAAGAAATAACGTGTTTATTTCCAAAAAAAAATAACTAAAGATTATTTAACTGAACGTTTACCTGCGTAATACTAGGTTGTGTAATTTTCATAATTCATATTTTACTAAACAAAATGTATTGGTTTCTCACATTTCATTACGGCTTTAGCTAAAATGTTAATTTTGCAACTTCTTTGTCAACAACTTTGAACTTTTCTAACACACACGTTTGATCCAACTGGCTGGTCTTTTTCCGTTTTGGAAGTTTCCAACCAACATTCAACATCAAATGCGTAGAAATGTAGAAATTTCTTTATTCTAGATTATGAAGATGAAATTTGTACAACCATTTGGATTATATTTGTCAACTCAAAGAATGTATTTTGATTAGCTTTGTAGATAACAATGTTAAACATATATATATGCTACATTCAAATGACTGAACACCACATATCAAAATATACCAAAACAAAACTGTCATTAAAGTATTTAATTTACACAATTTCAGTAAAACATATTTTATTAATTTAGAACACATACAAAATTATATTAATTGATATCATTTTAGACAATAATCATTTTTATTTAAGAACCGTTTATTGTTAATCTATATATCTATATAAAGTATTGTTTCATTAATTCATGTATTCCGGTGAGTTGGACTTAATTCTTTACACATACATTTTGAAGTGTTTTTGTTCCATTGAATTTAGGCTTTGCATTTACATTATTTGGGATTCATATTTTCTTATTTATGTTTTCTGAAAAACAAGAGCCCAGCCCGAATGAAAAGTAAACAACTGATTTTTCACGACGTTGTGGATTCATCTTCTTTCTCGATCTGACTTCCTCATATAGGATTCATCATGAGACGAATCCATCGACGCTACGAACCTTCGCCATTTATGGAGTTTCATGAAGCTAGGTTAGAAGAATCTTCGCGAAGAATCTTTAGGTCATATTTTGTTCGCGTCTGTAGACATTATTCTACTCCAAAACGTTACAGATTCATTGATTCATCGACATTAAGAACCATCTTTACTCCTCCTATAGGCGGTGTATATCACCTATAAAAAGGTCAGACCTCATCTCATGAACATCATCCTCTCAATTCCTAAAAACATTAGAAACTTATTTTTCAATTTCAAGTTCGACTTCGAAACGAGAAGTCTACAAGAATATTTAGACACAAAATCTGAAACTAAGGAAGATGAAGAATTGAGACTTTCCCAGAATTAAGACTGTTCTTAAAACAAAAGCAATAAGCTCTTTTCTCATATATTTCAATTGTTCTTTGTTGATATTTTTCTCACAGGTGGCCAATTCTTATTTGCGATTCTAATATAAAGCAAACATTGTATTATTGTTGTCAATGCGTTGACAGAGCAAGCGACGGAAAGCGAACGGGATTAGATACCCTGGTAGTCCATGCCTTAAACGATGAGTGTTCGCCCTTGGTCTATTCTGATCTGGGCGGAGAGCAACGGAAAGTGGCGGAGAGCAACGGAGCATACTCGGCGGAAAGAAACGGAGGAAGCAGCAGAGAACGACGGAGAAAGTAGCGGAGAGTGTGACGAGAGATAGCAAAGGCAATTGTTACAGTTCAATCTGGCACAAGGGAGGTTGATCGGCTCTCGAACAGGGTGAGTTTATAAGAGCTGCAAGTATATTAATGAAGAAAGACATAGAAAGTGAAATCCTATCAAATTCAATACATAAAATTCTTATTAAAATTGATCTAGATCGTTTGAATATACAAAAACGCAGAAGTTATGTTCTAGAAATTTTCTATCAGTGTTGTTTATGTGCATAATGAGTTTTTGATCAATCGCCTTTTTGTGACTTGAAACTTGATTGTGTAGAAAACAGATATAGTCTTCTTCTGGTTGAAGTTCAGACATTCAAACAACTTAGTAAAGAAAGATCTGAAGAAAATTATCTGAAGGGAAAGGGGGGCAAGATAAGTCAATGTTTTTCTTTAATTAAGAGATTGCCATTCTTTTTGATGGATGTACTTGCGTTTATTTTCTGTATACATTCCAACGCATGATATGATCAAAATTCCACCTCATATGTACATGTAAAACAGGTCACTCTACAAAATGGTTACTAATATCTTAGCAGAAAAAAGTGAAACAATTTTTCTTTATGATCTTTCTCAACCCTTGTTTGAACCGAGAACTGTTGATAAACTAGTGAAAAGAAGAGACGAGAACTCGTCGGTGGATCAAGACAAAAGCATTTATTAGATCAGAGAATCGTTCGGTCGATTTACAAATAAGGAAATAAGCGGTAGAAAGCAAACCGGCAAAAGCTAGTTCGCCGGAAGGTACAAATCGGCGAGAAATAGAAATGAAACCCTAGTTCTAGCCGAAAGTAAGTCTGTTGTGAATTGCGGATCCTTTTTGTTGCCTCTTGCTTCTCCTTTTATAGGCGATCGATCAATAACCTAATTTGCCTCCGCCTGATGGACCTTACGTCAGTTGGGCCTAGATATCGGGCTGCTGCTTCGAGTCGTCGAGTCGACTGCTTTCAATCGCTCGTTTGATCGACTAAAGTAGTCTTGAGTCGAGCCGATCGGTCGCTCGCTCGCGAGCCGGCAAGCCGAATCTTTTCCACACGGTTATGGGTCAGGACAACTATCATGTGGGCCTTTTGGGAGGGTCAGACTCATACCCAACAACCCTGCTGACGATATGAATCTTATCCAATTTGATTGGCGCGTTTGGAGGCTTTCCAGTGCCTCTCAACAATTGGTTGTCCTATTTATGGTTGCTGCATTGGTTGCTGCATTTTCCAATGCCTCTCAACAGTACGCTTTAGGGTTGCTGCATTTTCTATGTGTGAAGTTGCTTAGTAGAGAAGAAGATAAAGAGTGGAAAGAGCTTGACACAATGTTAGTCTCTCTTATGAGATTATGAGATTTTGTAATGTTAGGACTCATTGTCAAATCATGGGAATACGTTTACTTACCAGTTACATTGCAGTCCTTTTTTCAGTCTTCCTCTTGCAAATTTGTGAATTTGATAAAATGAAAAATGGGTAATGGTTACTTTTTTGATCGAAGATATGGTGGTTTTGCCATAAAACTATCATATAGTTTAATGATTGAATGTTCCTTTTGATGTGTGTTTCATAGAGTTTTTTGAACATTATTTTCGTTCTATATTTCCAAGATCTCTAAATTTAACAATTTTGTCCCAATTATTATAATAAGTTGACTTTCTAATTTTCAAACTCCAAATAGGAAGAAACGCTTAGAGCTTATTAAACAAAAGTTTCGTAGAATATCGAAAACAATGGTAAGAACAACAAGATTATGTTATTTGTTATGAATATTAATGTGGATGTCCATCATAGGTCCATAAGCCCATGTTCTAGAAGGTTCTAAAGCCTAACTTTGTATTTATATGTGTATAGGTATCGTTGTCTATGGACTAATAATAAGATTAACTATTCTTTCTTTCTCTTGATTCACAACACGTTATCATCACGAAACCCTAGCCACCGAATTAGAGAACCCCACATTCCTAATAAGTGGAACATCCAGAAGTATGTTCACACTAGAAAGAGACTCAAGGAGTCATTTATAAAATAAAACGAGGGGATTTAAAATCAAACAATGTTTGAGACACTAAGTAAAGGGAAATGTTGAATACCTTCAATCAAAAGTATTACCCAAGGCCTATTGTATTGTACTACACAATGATTAGAAAATGGAGATAAATGTAATAGTAAACCAGAAGTTTACTGAAAATGTAATGTTTGGCAAAC
The DNA here is from genome assembly GCF_000695525.1 of Brassica oleracea var. oleracea. NCBI lineage: Eukaryota > Viridiplantae > Streptophyta > Magnoliopsida > Brassicales > Brassicaceae > Brassica > Brassica oleracea. The sequence goes on along the minus strand of NC_027750.1, from coordinate 47,767,916 downwards.
CGGTTATGTCATTCCGGTTTAGTAATGATGCGAAAGATAATCATATGAACATTCGTTGAAGAACCAGGAGATTCTTACGAATGATCTGCTATATTTTGCTTGCTTACAAGGCAATATAAGAATACAGTTTTCACCACTCAAATAGATTTATAATCTATTTATACAAGGGGATGTTTGTGGGCTTGATCACCCACTGGTGGACTGATCATCCACCATATGTTTATAATTAATGCATCGACAAGAAGGTCGTATGTATCCTTGTCATAGATCCACAACCTGATGTTTGCAAGTCTAATTGGTAATACTGGTGAAATCACACTTTGGTGATTATTTTATGCATGTATGAATACATGATGAACATCTTGTAGCTAATGTTCATATTTAAGATGCATCAGCATTGATTTGCATAATGCCAAAGAGTAATTAAGAACTCTCCCCATCAAATTGGTTTTGGGTCAGAAACCAAAAATCCACATCTAGAAAATCTGGATAAGTTGTAGATGCTCCACAACACCGCTAAAAGATGAGACTTCAAAGGAGGTTATGAATATGTTGGATATGATCTCCCTTGATGATAAAATCTTGAAGATTTTATAAAATTTATTTAAAGACTCATAGTTAGTCTATCCAACATTAGGGGGAGAAAATAAACAGCTGGAGAATGAATGAGTTGAATGAATTATCATTGATCATCGGACTAAAGAGCGTAAATAAGAGTCCAAAATGAATGTATGGAGATAATTCTATTACAAAGATTAGCATATGAGTTGCCAGACTCATTTACTGGCCTTAAGAAAGTGATTAAGTCACAAGTACCAGCTGTAAATGCTCCAGTTAAAATGAATATCCCAAAAGGACAATTTAAACTGCTACTGAGTCTGAAGAACGTCTGAAGCGTGATAGACCTATCGGTTCCAAATATAATAATACTCGAAAAATGAGCATGAATAAGAATGGCAGAATTGAGGAATGAAAGATTAAAGATCCCGAGGAGAGATAGAAAACATGACAAGAAAGAAATCCAGGTACCTGAGAATAAAGAAATCTCAAATAGCTATATCATGTCTTGAACGATATGGAACCGATACCAAATCGACGTCGTAAATACTTATGCATGCAATGTAGCAGTTGATGAGAATGAGGATCATGAACCATCTATTGAAAAGTGTACACAATGTGATAAATGGCCGAAAAGAGAAAGAAACAACAGATGCATAGTTTAAATCTCTTTGAAAGAGAAGAGTATTCGGACCGGTAGTTCGTACACCAAATGGTGTAAAACCAATGGCATAGAAACATGTCTTTATATGAAAGAATAGATGTGATAATGAAATCATGAAATGTGATGTTGTAATTTCACAAAAAGAATGATCACAAAGACCTATAATTGATTACAAAGAAACACATCATGTGGTGGAAGCATCAACTTTCAAGTTTCTTTAGTCTGACAACAACGAAAAAGAATTAAGAACCACTGGAACAATGAAATTTATGTTAAAGATCCAAAAGAATATAAACTGCAAGAAGCAGTAAACCCCATAAGGATTTGGACTGCTAGAAGCAGTAAGTGCTAGTGCTCGAGAACATTACCGTGCATATATTGAGCATATAAAGGAAATAATTTTTGGTCATGAAGTACCATAATATTAGAAATTTACTGATCTCTTTCATGACTAAAAGATGTGATTTTGCATGACAAGAAGGATAGTCATACTTGTAACTTTTATAAGAAGCAAAGGGATAACTCGTATGTATAAGTATGCATAATGTGAAGGTTTAGAAGATTGTCTATAAGAGAACATTTGGAAATGGAATCCAAATAGACCAAGATATGACCTTTTGTGTGAAAGAAATGTTATGGACAAGAAGTCCAATGGTCTAAAAGATTATCTGACAATCAAACGAGTTTATTCACTAAGGATATGCTTATAGAAATTCCTTAAAGGATGATATATATGATGAGAATACATCTCCCGAAGATGATGCTTGCAGGGGGAGAATATGATGATGTGTGTGGTTGTACTCTTTTTCCTTATCATTGGTTTTGCCCAATTGGATTTTCTATGTCAAAGTTTTAACGAGGCAACAAAGAACACGCAAATGATAGATACCTTGAGAGGAATGTTATCACTTAAGTGATAAAGATATATCAATCTTCTAATGTATTTTTGAGACTAAGAGAAGGAGAAGAGAATGATCAAGGTCAATCATACTTGAAGAAGAATAAGAGATGAACGCATTCCATTCGTGTAACAGAATCAAAGGTCGAAAGTTTTCTAATCAAAGGAGACCTTCTAGATGGAATTAAAATATGAAATTGGTGTCCAGAGAAAGTTATTTGAGTCTATTTTCATCTCCAATTTGAATCAAGTCATTCTCCATGATAAAACTCGAGATATGGCTGTTTTCGTGGGACATGTACAAGCTATCTCATAATACCTAATTTCGTATGATATTCAAAAGATCGCTTGATATTTCCATCTTACTAGAGACAGATCGGTCCATAAAAATAGACATATATGTTATCTTAGATTTCCAAGTGGTTTGAAGTCATTTTGTCCTACGGTCACCAAGATATTCAAGTTTTAGTGAGGAGTGTCAAATCTGCAAAGAGAAGTGAACCGGTCCAACCCCAAGAAGAATGAGTTAATTCATCACATTGGATTGTGTCCTATCATATATCTCAAGTTATGTTCTCATCAGGGGGAGTAGATGCGCGTTGCACTCTTTTTTCCTTCACCACGGTTTTTTCCACTGGGTTTTCCTGGTAAAGTTTTTAACGAAACAGCATCATACACGCTTTAGGACTTATTTTGTATAATACACATCCAAGAAAAAGTGTTATGAATATTAATGTGGATGTCCATCATAGGCCGATAAGCCCATGTTCTAGAAGGTTCTAAACCCTAACGTTGTATTCTTATATATAGGTATCGTTGTCTACGGACTAATAATAAGATTAACTGATTCTCTCTTTCTCTTGATTCACAATATTATTTATTTACTTAAAGCCTTCAAAATCTTCATGGTAATTTTGAATAATGCCAAGTTGTAGTTGATTTTGTGCTACACCATATATGTAATTATTTTAATACATAACATACCCAATTACTGTATATAGAGATTTTAGTTCAATTTGACACAAGTAAATCATTGCATAAAAAATATAATATATACATGCAATATTGATTATAAATTATTTAAATGATAGTTGAAAGTTCTGAATAAAATAATTCTTCAACCAATAACCTCAGCATGGATTTCCTTGGTATCATGTTAGTCACTCTAAAATGAAGTTTTTTGAATCAAAAAATCAAACAAAGAGGAATTGAAAATTTATGAAAGCCCCAACGATAAAACAATTTATAAGTAAAGCTAAATGTTTTTAAAATCTACATAAATAAAATAATTCAAATTTAGTGAAATACATAACATAACCAGAAATACTAATAAAAATATTTACATATAAATAAGATAAAATGAAAATAATTAAATCCAAGAACTTATTGCTTATTTTACATTTCATTAAAGAAAGGTCACCAAAAATTTTAAAAGAGTGAATTTAACTCTTTCGATCATTAAACTCTCTCTAGATGAAGAAAGCTTACAAAATATTGAGGGAAACCATGAAAAATACATAATGAGAATATAGATTTCAAGAAATAATCTTAAAATTAAAAAATATAACATAAAAATTAAAAAGTAAAAAGTAAAAAATAAAAAATAAACTTATTTTCATGATATAAACAAAAGATTAAGGTCATTTATTCAAATAAATGTGATTTTTAAAAAAGTTACATCATGATAATACAAAGCATAAGAAGTATATATTTGCTAAAAATACAAAACTAGAGATGTAATACAAAACAACATAAAAAATAACATATAAACACATAAGTAAAGCATATGCGCTAAAAAATAAAAGAGAATAATACCACCAAAATAATTATAACATAGTTTCATTAAAACAATCTCAACAGTTGAATTATGAAGTTTAGTTAATCGTAACGAGATAGAACTCGAATATCATTTTTAATCGAAAAGGATAGTCAAGAATTTTGAATCAAATAAAATATATAATCAAACACTTTCAAATAAAATCTCGCAACTAATGATGAAAACCATTTAAATTCTTAAAATATGTTAGCCCAACATTCTTCTCTAATTCAAACTATTTTTCCAAATCAAATTCACCAGTATTGTGTACTATAAATCATCTCCGGAAGCATACAAAATAACTCATATCACAAAGTCAGCCATGTTTGGTTCGAATGTGGGAACGAAAGTAAAACACGATCTAAACATATTTAAATAGCTTATCTTGGTTGTTTTATATTGTTTTTTTAATTGTTTTTGTTTTAAGAGAAAAAATATCAGTTACTTTATCGTTTGACATAACAACTACAATATAAATAAAAACCACAACAGAAAATATATTATATTATGGTGATAACTTTTTTAATCAACAGCAAATTTTGAGATGAAAATAGGACTATGATCATTGTTCAAAATTGATTATATATATCTAATATATATTATATAAAAGGTGCATTTACATCAAAACAGACTTGACGAAGTGGAACAAAAATTTGAAAAGATAAATTTTCAAATATCTGTGAAAGTAAGATAAATAATATTTAGATAATGGGTCTGATTAGTTGGGTTGTAAATGCATAAATTTTATTGTAAAAAATCAGTCTGTAATTTTGAGTAACATAGTTGTGAGTTAATTGATCTTGCAAATAATACAATTTTAAACAGCTGATTTAGAAAAAAAGCATAAAAATATATAGGATTGTAAATATAAAGATATAAAGGGAGGGGGGGGTCCATTAATTACTTAGAGACTAATTAGAAACAAACGTTATTTATAAATAGTTTTAAGTGAAATAAAACATGTATACAATTCAACCAATTAAATATCATAACTAAAATTTAATTAATTTTTGTTTATTCCGCTCTTCACCTTATATATAATTTCCAATAACAAAAAAATTGGATATTAAAATTTTTGAATTGCGTAAGACAAAAGCAATGAATGATTTAAAATTATTTTATATTTGTCTATAATTACTTATATTTTTATAATAGATTATAAAATTTATATATTAAAATAAACATACTAAATATATAATCAAAATTAAAATTTAAACAAAAAACTCGGGCGTACCCCGGACCGACCCTAGTAATTATTAAAATAATCGCTTAAAAATCTTGGAGAAAAGCTCTTATATCTCTAATTTCTTATAACTCTTATATAATCGTTTTCTAATTATGGATTTCATTCAAGATATGATTTTTTTTTTGGTCAAACAAGTTAATCTGATTTCAAGTTCAGTTTTTGGGCTTTATGGTTATGTGGAACTTCACTTAAATTGATTCGTATTTGTTTTTTTTTTTTTTTGGATTCATTAATTCAATGCCATTGGATTCATTAATTTAATAACATAACATCCCTTGTTGTATTTTTTTCGACAACTCCCTTGTTATATTTCAAAACAATATAAAAAACAGTTTGAAATTCAATTAATCATTTAAAAGTCTCCAAAGAAATGGAAAAGTGGAGTTGTCATCACACAAGTTCAATCGTGTATGAGATTTAAGGACTACAAATTTGACGAATCAGAGTTTTTATATGTTTGAAAACGTCTCAGCATGTTTAACTTCGAGTAATGTTTAATAAGCAGAACTAGAGGTTTGATCAAAATAAAAACTAGTTTAGTTGGCACAATAAAAATTCTTATGCCTTTGATTTGAATAAACAAAAAAGATATACATTTTTCCCAAATCGTGCCATTTCAATGTTCTAATAACCATTTTCTCATATTTCAACGTTGCCTAATGCCTGACGAACTCAAAAACCGAAATAAATTTGTCTATTTCTCCTATAAGCGTCTAAAGCATCTGAGTTCATAAAGAGCAATCGACGAGTCGAAAAAACAGTGAAATACAACCCGATTAAACAAGAAGTCGTGAAGCTGCTGCATCAGTAAAAAAAACCAAGAACCTTGCCACCCACATTCTTTCTCCTTGCTTCTTCGTGATCCATGATTCCAGCTGATGTAGTCAGGACAATGTAACCAAACTGCACAAAGAACATGGAGTCTTAAGACCCGATTAAACCCTAACAGGAACAGCAAAATTGACCAAGCGAATCGATATAATTATATATATATATTTATTTTTTATTTTTTTTTTGGCTATTAAAACAAAATAAAAACAGTTTATTCACGATGTGAGATCTTTCCTTCCGATTTGAAGTAAGAAAGAGTACTTTCAAGAGGAGGCATAGAAAAGATACAGATTTTGATTTACGCCCGCAACGGAACAAGAACAGCATGAGACTTGCTGCTTTGATCTCTCATAGGCATTAACTTTATGCTGGTGGTGGTATTTTCAACACAAAAAAATAGAGCGTAAAATGCAAACAATATTGTCTATAGACCAACAACGAACCTGTCGGGAAGGAAGAAGACGAGCGGTCCAACCCTCAATCTCCTTGACACCAACATCAAAACGAGGACTGATAACACCACACTTGTTCAGCCTTCCATTAAGCTCAACGACGATCTTACCAGACCTGTGGTCATCAACATACTCAAACTCCCCAATGTAACCTACCAATCAAAAGAGTTGGAACAAAACATCATTACACATGAAACTATTATAGGAAGGTTAAAAACGAAGCAAGGAAACTACCATACCGTGCTTTTGCATGACGATAAGGAACTTGATGATGACTTTGGAAGAAGGCCTGATCATAACCTGCCTCTTTCCCCTCTTCTCTGCATTGTACATGCTCTTCAGAGCGTCGTTTAGGACACTGATTCTCACCATTCTTCAAACTGCAAATCAGAGAGAGAGAGAAAAAAAATCGAGCTTAACAACGAATCTTTGTAAATGATACTGGCATTTCCGAATACAAACTTCATAATATAAAGAACAAGTATTGGTCCAAAAAAAAAGATAAAGAACAAGTACACATCAATTCAAGCATTGTTACAAGAATTTGATCAAAAAGGCAATACATCAAATCAAGAAAGTCGTTTTTGTTTATTTGAATTTTCTGACCTTGAGATTGAAGTAGCAGCCGCGCCGACGCCTCTCGTTAGTCTGGAAGTAGAGATAAAAAGAAGAGCTGGAAGGCGGAATGAAAACTAGGGTTAGGGACATGATCCACTCGGCCTTTTGTACATATATATTCGGCCCGTTGTAGTCCGTTATGGATATCTTTTTCTAACATTCCCCGTTAAGCCTTTCCGCAATCGAACGGTTAATATTAAAACATGGCAAACTTAAAAAAAAAAACAAACACAAACGTTTTTAAAACCGGATAATTTTTGAGTCACGGTTTAATATAGTTCGACCGGGTCAAACCTGGTTCAATAATCTCGTTTATATGTTTTTAGTACATAAATCTAAAAGTAATGTTAGTAAATATGATACATAATTAAAGTATAAATGAATTTCAAACATAAAACATTATAAATATAAACTAGTTTTATGTTTAAATGAATGGTTTATAGATTTTTGATAGTTTAAGTGGTTTTTATCAGTTTAATAATCTTGAGATCCAATCCGACTACTTGATCGGTTCATGGTCGAACCAATTTTAGACCCAACCCGGCTATGCAAACGGTAGGTCGGTCCGGTTTTAAAAACACTAGTTTTTAGCTTCTTAATTTTTCTACAATTCAAAATAACTAAATCCCTATTTTTTTTTCTCAAAATATCTAATCCATGTCCAAAAGTTTTGGTTAAAGATTTCAAACTGTTTTTATCCTTTGTAAACTTCTGATACTAATTTATTTTCTCTTTGATTTTTTTCGAATCTTTTTTTTTCGTTGTCTGTTTTTTTTTGTCTTTGTTAAGATTTTGACTTTTTTTTCCAAAACCCTTCATTGGCAACTAGGGTAATGAAAAAAAAAATCATATAACCATGACTTCATGCGTTTAACAAAGAAAAAACACATGACTTCGTATGAGGGATTCATGATCCCATTCAGAAGGGGCCAACTTTCTAAATTTACAATTATTTTCTTTGAATTCACAAACAAGAGCATAAGTATTAACATACTGTTTTGTGGAATGGAGTTACTTGTGTCGCTTTGGATCAATTTTATTATCTTAAAACAAAACATTCTTGTTATATACCCATGGGGAAGAGTCCAAGGACGATCAGACGGCCCGGAAACAAAAACACCAAATCCGCATGGAAACGCTCATCAAAACGTAAACCAACTATCAACCTAGCATCTGAACAGGTAGAAACAATCTAATGTTCTCGCGGAGGCCTCCTAACCCTTTAAGGACAAGCTGGAGTTGGAGACGAACCCGAAGAATGGAATCCGACCTCAATAACAGACTGCACCATGAGAATCAAAGCTATAACAACCTAACTAGCCGGCAGAGAAATTAAAAGCGAGAAAGAAATAAAGGATACTACCTTGTCGCTCGCAGAAATAAAAGTTAGGAAGAAAAATAAACACTATTTATAGGAAAAAAGCGAGAAAAATAGGAGCCGGGCGCTTCACCACCTCAGCAACCTCACAACTAGATGGGCCTAATCACAGCTCACGATGAGCATCCCGATAAAGAAATCATTTGCGATCTCACAAAGACCAACAAGAGACTGTACGTAGGGACTTATTGTTGGAGGTGGGATTTGCACCTCCCCACTAATGCTCAGCCTGACTTGAAATAAAACTAATTTAGCTCCAAAATCCCAAAGCGCTAAAGACAAAACTAAACAAGGAAAACGACAGCTCGCAGCGAGCTCGCGTATGCTCAAGGAAGAATCATATTGACCAAGTCAAACAAGTACGATTAGCATTTAATGTTTTTGGAACGAGGCGAACTATATCCGCGTCGCAGGAAATATGTGATCTCACCTGACACAAAATATGATCTCATTAGCAAGGATGACGAGTAGTCTCTTGTCTCATTCATACTACCCTCCACTATAAAAAGAGCTTTGTCGACCAAACAAGGGACCGGCTTTTCTCTCAATAATCTTAGATAACTTACGACCTCAATTGTTATTGTATAGCGTGCTCGATTCTGATATCGGCCTCGCCTTGCATTTATAAATCTCTTTTCAACCTCGATTTACATATAATATAGGTGAGATGTCCGACCTACTTTTGTCCCTTAGGGCTTCATTGGTAGCGTATTAGCATAAGCATTATGCTCGTCATTATCTAATCAACATTTACCACAAAAGCATTTAAAAAAGCATTTATAAGATGTTAATGCTCTCCAAATGTTCTTTGCTCAATGCTCTCATTTACAGCTTTTGGTAGAGCATTTGTATTTAGAATATATAAAAAAATTTAAAAATTATATATAATTAATTTATTTTTATTTAATAGTATAAAAAAATTATGTTTATAATAAAAAACAAAATTATGTTTATAATAAAAAACAAAATTTGCTTTAAAAAAAATAAAATTTGAAATTAAATATTTTTAACTTTTTAAAAAGAACAATATTTTACACTTAAAATATAATATAATTTAAATAATTACACATATCATTCATTATTTTTAATAACATAACATAACATAGCATAATATATATTTATATATTACATATTATAAATTAAAAATATCTATATTATTTAGAAATAAGTAAATTATATATTATATATTAATTTTTATGATAATATTATATATGAATCATTTACTGCTCTACTAATAAATAAATAATGATAATTTATATATAATTATATATAATTTATTTTTTTTGAATAAATTTTATATTTTTAAATAAATTTCACATTTCTAAGATAATAATAATTACCATTTAAAATTTAATTTATATAATTAAATAAGATTTATTAGTTTTAATAACAAATATATTATTAATATATATTATTTCAAAATAAATATATTATATATTTACTTTTGTGGTAATTTTAAAATTGTATACTACTTCTGTTCTACCAATCAGTTTATTAAAAACTTTAATGAAAGCATACAGCTTCTACTGCATACTGCTTATACAGCATACTGCTACTGCTTTATTATCAGCTGTACCAATCGAGGCCTTAATCATTCATAATACAAAACAGAAAAGAAACAACCTACTATGGACTTTAGTTTCTATAGAGGCCCAAATCAAACTAGGCTTGGGCTAGTTTTGTTAAGAACAAAGCAATTAGTGAACCAATCATCCATTCAATCATCCATTACGGAGTCATGTTGTAATTAATCAACGACAAAATCATTTTTAAAGATTTTACTAGAGCTGGACCCGCCCGACCGGAGATATGTTTTTTTTTTGTTTACGTAATGTAACTAAATATTTTTTACACCATTATATAATATATAAAAATTATAATAAAATGGTGACAAAAATACATCACATAATACATATATTGCTGTTACATAATTTCATTAATAGTAAAAGTAAAATGATTTATATAACTGTAAATGTAAATATCAGGCGAATATTTGTTTTTATTCAACCGATATCATTTTTATTTACCCGATATCGAGTTGGCTAGTGCTAAAGGAAATGCTAGTAGTCTTTCATTGGTCGGGTTTGATACACGTTGGAAAGAATTATTTACAACCTTTGGGTTCCAATTAAAAAAGAGAAACCATTTTTTTCATTTTTTATAAATATACTTTTGTTTTCTATTAATAATATAATATTTATTTATTTTTCACGTATTATATATTTTTTATTATGACATTACGTATAATAATTAAAATATATTTTTTTAGTTTATTTTTAGTTTATGTGTGTGTTTTCCATAAACTAAAATATATATGCGAAAATAATATTTGAGATGTTGTGATAGGTTTTTGGTCATAAATGATATCCAACTTGTTATATAAGTAGTCTTAATTTTTAATTTTTCAACCCGATATAGAAATATTTGTCATGCATTTTTAGTAAAATATTTATATCATACTTATTAAAATGAGCAAATTATTAGAATGAGTAATTGCATTTCTTGTATTTCTATTATTATCAAATTAATTTTATTTTAAGTTATTGACTTTAACATTTTATTATATTTAGGATTTTTATTTTATATGAACTTTTTTTTTCTTTTTTTTAGAACATTGTTATCTTGTCTAAATGGTTTTCTTTGCATACAAAACTCGAAGAATATTCTTTTGAAACTTTCCCTATTACAATTTTGGGTTTTTCGCAGAATTGACCTATAACTTAAAGTCAAACACAAAACTAACCTCCTTTTTTTTTGAAAATTGGTTTTGCCCTATTCACCCCACAAGTTCATATAATTTACGAAAATGCCATCAATTTTTTTTTCTTTTTTTTTTCGAAAATGACATTTTTACTCTCTCACCCTCATCATCTTCAAGTAATTACAAGATTGTCATTGTCATCAATACCACAACCACCATGAACAACCAATTTGAAGCTCTTAATGCTCCCAAAATCGATTTACCCTTCTTCTTTTTCCATTCTTGTGAACTAAACACAACATATCTCTCACTTTCTCTCCACAATGAGCTAAAAAAACCCAAGATTTTGATTCTAAATTTTTTATGGTTCATAGAGTCATAGAAGCTAACGATTCTGGGTGGGTTACTTTCGTTTGTGATTCTGTGTGCTTGGAGAAGCCTTATGTATGCTAAGGAACTTATCTCACCAATTTAAGGTATGACATCGAGTTTTTTT
>NC_027750.1:47748023-47755423 GCF_000695525.1 Brassica oleracea var. oleracea | reverse complement strand
ACATAATTTGAGTTTTCGTTTACATCAAAACTTATCATATTTTAGGATAATTTTAATTTAAAATGTAATTTTCATATTTTTCAAACAAATTCTAAAAATATTTTTTAAATATTTTGTTATAATTGTTAAAAAAATATTGAGTTGCATTTCAAATAAAAAGGTAAAGATATTAAAAATATTTTAATTAAAATATGTAAAATTTAATATAGTTTTAAGGAAATGGTCAAAATAAAAAAAATTACACATAAAGTAATCATGATTTTTGTTAATTGAGCTGATCATTATTTATATGATATCGCACACGAAAGAAAAAAATTCTGTTTTTAAAATTATCTATTTAACTCAATACTCATTTTTTTTATATTTTTTATATGATATCACACATTCGTTAAAAAATAGATAGTTTAAGATGCAAAAAAAAATATTTACTTAATGAATATAATATGAACGAATATTACAAATATATCATTTAATAAAATAAATAATTAAAAACTGAAAATTCATATCCGCGCTGGCGCGCGGATCAGGGTCTAGTTGTAATTAAGTTGTAAGTTTTAGGGTTATTTATTATTTGTATTTCTATTTTAATAAAATAGACTAGACTTTGATCTGCGTGACCCCGCAGATATAAATTTCCTGTTTTTAAATTTTTATTTGTACTAAATAATGTATTTGAAACATTTGGTGATACTACATTCACTAAGTCATGATTTTTGTTTGTGTTAAACCATCTATTGTGTGCAAAGAGTTGCTGAAGTGCTATTGAATATGTATGCTAGGTAAACTATATATAATGTGAATGTGAGAACCCAAATGTAGATTAAAAAATTTAAAGAAAGTTTTGAAAGCAAAATGACGTGATATTTTATAAGGCAAAACAATTGTTTCCGGAAATAACGTTGTTAGCGAGAATATAGACAGTACCCTTCTTGGTAATTATTCAGAAAATCTTCCATTTATTGTTGAGTATCCCGCAAGGTCATCATTATTGAAGATTTTATTTTATAAGGCAAAACAATTGTTTCCGGAAATAACGTTGTTAGCGAGAATATAGACAGTACCCTTCTTGGTAATTATTCAGAAAATCTTCCATTTATTGTTGAGTATCCCGCAAGGTCATCATTATTGAAGATTTTATTTGAAACAAAATTTAGATAATGTATTATTTGCTTAATTATAGATAGTTAGTGAAAATCATGTCAATAAATTATAGGTAATTAATATTCGACATTGATTATAGATTTGGATAAAATAATAAAATATTCTATTTTGATTCTAAGGGGGCTTACTGAACTGATGATTTAAGAGAATTCCATTTTTTTCTCCAAATCTTCTCTTATTGAACTTGGTATTTATAAAATCTCTAATAAATCCAAAGTTATTGAACTGATCATTTATGTAAACTCTATAAAATTCCCCCTATATTGGAATATTCGGATTTCATCATATACTATTTATCAAAGTTTAGTTGGGATTATCTAAAAAGGGATTTGTACTTAAAATTCAACGGAGAAAAACTCACCAGAATAACACGTAATGAGATGGTATTTCAAAAAAAAAAAATAGTTTACCTTCCTGTTTAAACCATCATTCCAGAAAAGTGATCAAACAAATTGAATCATTGGTTGTTTTTGTGAGTGTTGACTTGTGTTTTGCTCAATCTTCCCCGAGTCAGTTCCTCATTCTGCATCACATCCTTGGGAAGGAGAAGTAAGGTGACAAGGTACAATAGACGTGGATCGAATACACGGCGGATCAAGAGCGAAGGCATCCCTTGGCTGATACAGTAACCATGATTCTAATCCTCAAATACTACAAGCAAGTAGCAACGTATCTGGACGTTGACCTAGCACTCGTGACAACGTTCTGTTAAACTCAAAAAGATACATCTCTGTTAGCGCCTTTTGGTCGTGAATCTTCTCGTCAATTTGTTGACACATTTCTCCACTTGGTTGATAAACTTTGATCCCTCCTATTGATCTAGCTTGCTTTGACAACTTGTCTTTTTGGTAAAAGCGTTCAGAACATGTTCTTCAAGTGACCAGAGTACTCTGGATATATAGATGTGACAAGAACAGTTTTTTTTAATTATCAAACCAAGTTTTATAAATAAAGCTTAAACCTCAACAAATGAGGTATTGTTCAATAAGCCAAAAACAACCAAAGAAGCTTAAAACGTTCGATGCAGCAAGAGCTAAGCGAGAAACATAAACACAAGGGATAGGTGCATCCATATCACATAAGCAACTTATGACAGAAAAATCACAATTATTACTGCCCAAACATGCTTCGGCAACAAGTTCAAATAAAGCAGCAAGGAATCTGGCTATAGATGTGATCATGCACCATCTTGATGAGCCTATGAACTGTGACAAGAACATCTATAACTTTCTAAGTTTGAGATACATTGACTTTTGTTTCTTCTTGTGCAGCTACTTGAGATATTAGCTTCTTTCTTTGTGTACATGACAAGACCTGGTCCATGACGTTTTGTATATATCCTGCGTCGCCGTTGAAAACCTGTTCCCAAGTCTTTAGTCTGCTCTAGTTCGGTTTGAAAAATTGGATTAACCATAGAGATGGAACGAAGTAAATACTGGCTTTAATAATCAACCAAGGAACCTTATCGATCATATCTTGATACATTGAGCAGAAGAACATCTTATCTTCATCCTTGAATCATGTAGGAGATGAAGATATAGATGTTGTGGGTTTGAGTCAGTGCTAATGGCATGATTTTTCAACATTGTTCCGCTTGCTCAGCTTTTCTTCTTCCACATTATGATTATGTGGTTTTATTTTTCGTCGTTTTTTATCGGATTGTGTTAATATATAGAGAATTTGAAGTTAAATGAATTCCTTTTTCTCAAATTTTCTATAAATTCCAATGTAAATGCGTCCTAAAAACTTGCTCAAATCCCAATCTTTTTTAAAAAAATCCCTAGGATTATGATTGGATTAATTGTTTTGACTGGTGGTTGCGCTGACCCACATTTGTTGTATTTCGGCCATATGTTATTACCATTATGTGTTTATTAATGAACATATATTAGTATAATCTCATAAGTTTAAATTATTTTATTGTTCTTTTCTTGCCAAGACTTATTCTATTTTTTTGAAAATAAATAATCTTACTCAGAAAATATAAATATAATCAGCTGTAACCAATCATTTGAGATAAATATTTTACCTCAGAAAAAAATTGACTTAAAATTAGCTGTATTTTTACTTAACCATCATTTATGAAATGTAAGCAAATGAAACACGTTGACAAAAAAAAACAAAACAAATGAAATACGTTTCTGTTATAAAATAATGGAACGAAGATGTCAATGTTTGATGCACCGAAAACATTGACATTATGTGCGAACGTTAAACATGTGGAGCCCACCGTCACTATGCACAGTAACTTTACTTTTTCATTTCTATATAAACGATCGTTTCGATCAATTGTAAAAAAAAACATTCCTTCTTCCTCTTATAACACATTCTCTACCATTATCAGTGTTATCTTCTTCATGCGGGTATAAAATTTTGCCCTATTTAAAAAATTTCGATACTATAAAATTATAAGTTATTTTATAACACGTTATCAGCACGATCACTCTGCGATTTGGTAAAATTTATAAGTATCATATTTACTCTGCTATAATGGCCGATATACCGCCTATATTATTTATATGTATCATATTTACTCTGCTACAATGGCCGTTATACCGCCTATATTATTATTAATAATTTTATAGTGGTTGTTTTAATTATTATTATTTATCTATATTAGCGCGGGCGGTATGTCGCCTCGTTAATAAACCTTTTGCTAATTACACTATAATTATTGGTTTGGATGTGCCGACGCATAATTTATTTAATGTTATAATTTTTATATCACCATAATATGATTGATATATGTTTGTTTATTATATTATGGTTATTATATAAATTTTTGGTCACCAATATCAAATATTATGAAATTTACGGAATTTGGTTGACTGATTATTACAGTATTTTCAGATTGATTTTTGGTTCATACGATTTAATCCCAACGGTCACAAATAAAAAATTTCAAAAAATTTCCCCATTTTCAAACGGCTATGACAGTGTTTTTCATCTATAAATACACTCATACTTCACTCATTTACTTCATCCAAACCATTTCATCTTCTCTCAAATATTTTCAAATCGCTTCATTCCGGTTTTTCATTGCAAGAAAGATGATTCGCATATTTTTGGTCTTATGTGCAATTTTTATTTTTGCTTCTATGTACGGTCTTTTTATTGGAGAATTTACGCTTAATGTCAGTTTACTTTTCTATGCATTGTTTCTCCTTGTAATTGCATGTATTATTAATATAAGTGGTTCATTTTAAAATTACGAAATTCTAATAAAATATATTATTTTGTGTGTTTAGAAATACAAATGGCAAACATCGAGAAACTCCAAATCCCGGCTCTGAAAATAACTGGCGAAAATTACATCGGATGGGTCACAAATGTGAAACCTTACCTTGTAATGAAAAAGATAACTGAGACGATAAAAATCGGTAACAAATCGCCGCCCGAGCATATAGCCGAAGCGATAATCTTCCTGAAGAAGCATTTAGATGAAGATCTAACGCACGACTATCCAAGCATAGAAGACCCAGCTGAACTGTGGCAAGCTTTAAAAGAAATGTTCGATAACCAGAGAGAAGTCAACCTCCCTCACACTCTGGAAGAGTGGAAAATCTGAGGTTCCAAGATTTTCAAAAGGTTGAGGTCCTTGAGGATTACAATTCCGCTGTACTGAGGATAGTTTCACTCCTGAAGTATTGTGGTAACCCTGTCTCTGAGGTAGAAATGATGAATAAAACATCCTCACGCTCTAGAAGAGTGGAAAAATCTGAGGTTCCATGATTTTCAAAAGGTTGAGGAATACAATTCCGCTGTACTGAGGATAGTTTCACTCCTGAAGTATTGTGGTAACCCTGTCTCTGAGGTAGAAATGATGAATAAAACATGCAATACTTTCCACAAACAACTTCACTTCTTGCCCGACATTTACAGAAAATGCGGGTACACGAGATTTTCTGAATTGATGGTTGCGCTCATGTTGGCTGAAAAGAACAATGAGCTCCTAATCAAAAACCACAATTCCCGACCTACGGGAGCCAAAGCATTTCCTAAAGTGAATGCTACAGCGATAGAAAATTCGAAAAGGAGAAACCAGACCAACCGAGGTCATGGTCGCAGTTTCAACAACAAACGTGGAAAAACTTACAATCCCAAATGGAAGGGATCTAACAAGTGGGTTAGATCCGGACAAGTTTCTAAGGGAAAAGAAACTCAAGAGGATACCACCCAGAAGCGTGAGACAGTATGTTACAGATGTGGATGTAAAGGACATTGGTCCCATACTTGTCGTACTCCTCCACATCTCTGTACGTTATATCAAGAGTCCACGAAAATCAAAGCTAAAGAAGTGAACCTCACTGAAAACTTTGAAGGGACATCGTACCTCGATGCCTCCGACTTCGCAAATGAGCTGGACTAGATTACTCCTGAAGAGAGCCGAAATGCTTATAATAAGACTATTGAATAGTTTTCAATATTTTCATGTATAATCATTACATTTCCTGTTTTAAACGAATAATGAAGTTTTAACGTCACCTTAATGTATAATTATTGTGTGTTTCCTTATATGGTTATTATATGAATGAATTTTATTTTTTTTTTTTATTAATATTTATGACAATTTCAGAAATGGATCAAAATGCTAATGGAGCAAAATCCAAGAAATGGATCCGTGAAATATGTATACCAGATAGTGGAACAACGCACACTATTCTGAGACAAAAGAGATACTTCTCTCATATAAAACCGACAAGAATTGTCGTCAATACAATATCAGGTCCTGCAGACGTGATTGAAGGAACTGGTAAAGCAAACTTTACGTTGCCGAAAGGAACAAAATTTTTCATAAATAATGCTCTATATTCTTCGAGTTCTAAAAGGAATTTATTGAGTTTTAAAAACATATATCTTCACGGATATGATACTCAGTCTGCAACTGAGGATGAAAAGAAATACACGTATGTAACTTCTGAGAAACGTGGCAGAAAACACATATTGGAAAAGTTTCCAGAACTTCCTTCGGGACTACATCATACTTATATCGATGAGATCGAATCAAATCTTTTAGTAAAACGGAACCCAGAAGAGTTCACATTATGGCATGATCGCCTCGGGCACCCAGACACTACAATGATGCGTAAAATCATAGAAAGTTCACATGGTCATTCACTGAAAATCCAGGAGATTTCTCAAGGGAATAAAATGACATGTGTTGCATGTTCTCTAGGAAAATTGATCATAAGGCCATCACCAACCAAAATCGATAAAGAATCACCAAAGTTCCTGTAAAGAATTCAAGGCGATATATGTGGACCTATACACCCACCTTGTGGACCATTCCACTATTTTATGGTATTAATTGACGCATCTAGTAGATGATCACACGTTTGTCTATTATCCTCTCAAAATGTGGCATTTGCGAGATTTCTAACTCAGATAATCAAACTGCGAGCACAATTTCCTGATTATACTATTAAAAGAGTTAGACTAGACAACGCTGGTGAATTCACATCCCAAGCATTCAATGACTATTGTTTGGTAACGGGAATTGAAGTTGAACATTCGGTTGCTCATGTTCATACCCAAAATGGTTTGGCTGAATCTATAATTAAGCGTCTGCAATTGATTGCAAGACCATTGATCATGAGATCAAAACTTCCAACCTCTGTATGGGGACATGCCATTTTGCATGCAGAAGCACTCATTCGGATCAGACCGAGTGCATACCATAAGTATTCCCCACTATAGCTAGCATTTGGTCGAGAACCAAACATTTACCACTTTAGAATCTTTGGTTGTGCGGTATATGTGCATGTAGCACCACCACAACGTACAAAGATGGGAACACAAAAAAGATTGGGAATATATGTTGGTTGTGATTCTCCATCAATTATACGATATCTAGAGCCACAGACTGGTGACGTCTTTACGGCACGTTTCGCCGATTGTCATTTTGATGAAAAAGTATTCCCAATTCTAGGGGGAGAAAACAAAAATGTAGAAAATGATATCAAATGGAGTGTACCTTCGTTACTATATCTTAATCCTCCTACTAAAGAGTCTGAACTAGAAGTTCGACGAATCATGCATTTACAGAGTATAGCTAATCAGCTACCTGATGTATTTGTGGATACCAAGACGGTAACTAAATCTTATATACCAGCCGTGAATGCTCATGCTTGTATCAAAATATCAAATGATCAAGGAAAAGCAGACGATACACGAGAGTCTAAAACACGCCTGCAGCGTGGGAGACCTGCATGTTCTAAGAATAAAAATCCTAGAAAACA
>NC_027750.1:47745080-47747938 GCF_000695525.1 Brassica oleracea var. oleracea | reverse complement strand
AGTTCAAAAGGTCAAATGGTTGGTTTTGCAGATGCAGGATATCTTTCAGATCCACACAAAGCCCGATCGCAAACAGGATACGTTTTCACGATCGGAGGCACTGCTATATCTTGGCGTTCTCAGAAACAAACGCTCGTGGCTACTTCTTCAAATCATGCTGAGATCATTGCACTCCATGAAGCAAGTAGAGAATGTGTATGGCTAAGATCAATAAGTCGACACATCTGTTCAAGCATGAGGATTGACGAAAATACAGAGCAACTATTCTATATGAAGATAATGCGGCATGTGTTGCTCAAACGAAGGAAGGATATATCAAAAGCGATAGAACAAAACATATACATCCGAAGTTCTTCTCATATACTCAAGAGCTCGCGAAGAAGAAAGAGATTGAAGTGAGATATGTCCGATCATGCGACAATGCAACTGGCCTCTTCACAAAATCACTTCCTACCTCGGTATTCAGAAAACATGTCCATAACATTGGAATGCGTCATCAGAAGGATCTATGACTGTTCATTCGAGGGGGAGCTTACGTAGTTGTACTCTTTTTACCTTACTATGGTTTTTCCCATTGAGTTTTCCTGGAAATGTTTTTAACGAGGCAACAAAGACGTTAAGCAAGAAACGATAGTGACACTGGTCTCCAAGGGGGAGTGTTATAAAATAATGAAACGAAGATGTCAATGTTTCCTGCACCGAAAACATTGACATTATGTGCGAACGTTAAACATGTGGAGCCCACCGTCACTATGCATTTACAGTAACTTTACTTTTTCATTTCTATATAAAACGATCGTTTCGATCAATTGTAAAAAAAAACCATTCCTTCTTCCTCTTATAACACATTATCTACCATTATCAGTGTTATCTTCTTTCTGCGAGTATAAAATTTTGCCCTATTTAAAATTTCTCGATACTATAAAATTATAAATTATTTTATAACAGTTATCCCTTGTATACTAAAGCACAAGTCACCTAGCTAAGCAAATTTTGACACATGTAATTATATTTTTACAAAATTAAAATTAAAAAGTGTTAAAAGTCAAAATAACCGTTGGCAACGGTTGCTGAAAAAAAACTCATCACCCACGAACTTCCCCTCTCAAGTGTCTCGGTTTGTTATGGTTTAACCATTTTTACAAATACGTTTTTTTTATAACACTAATATTCAACTATTTAAAAAATCTGTTAAGAGTCTATTGTATATCTGTTTTTGTATTACCATTTAAATTTCAAAATTGGTGTTGACTACAAAAAGAGGCGATGAAGAAGTATGTCAAAATACAAATTCAACCAAAAAAATCCAGAATGTGTTTTCTTTAAGTATGTATTTATCTAATTGATCTTTATAAAATGCTTCTGATTCTAAGAAAACTTTCAAACAAAAAATATCAATAAAAGTTTGATTCTTATATTTTATTTTAGTTTCAATTTTTTAATATTAAAATAAAAATTACATTTTTCAGAACACTAGAATTTGATTAAAACAAAATAATTTTAGTGTAAACAAAAACTGCCCAACCCCCGTGCATAGGGGTGATGATACTAGTAATATATAAAATGGAAGAATATATTCTGGATAGCTTACAAATAACGCGGAGACGAAACAGTGAAGAAACAAAAAAAAAACACAAGTCATATCGTTTTTTACCGACCGGAGAAAAATATCTTTCTTCCGCTTCTTCATTTTCAACAAGAGTTATCGTTGGAATCGGTTAGCCATGGTGAGCTCTCAAAGTTCCTCTTTTTACTGTTTTAAAGTTGTTCATTATGATATCGATTTTGCTTGTGGATTTGAGTCTGAATCCGTTTTGGTTGGATAGTATCTCTTTTTGATAGCTCTTCTCTCTCGCTCGTTAGATCTATAGATGAATTGTGTCCGTGTCCGATCTTGAAGATAGTTCGTCTCTTGTGTGATCAAATTTATTGAAATCCGACCAAGAACTCGTATCCTTGTTCTGTTCCAAATCAGGAGGAAACTGTATTTGTTCACTTGAAGTTCATATATAAGTTAAATTTTTACGAGTTTTCAAACGTTCGATCTATATAATGGTGGTTTCTCGTCTTTTCAAGTCAGAACGTCTCCTCATAAATCTCTTTCGAAATTGCGACCGTGGAAGCTTGTTAGCTTCTCTTACATGTGATGTTAACAATGCTAGAGATGATCGTATAACCCAAATTCGTGTCCTAAGTTATTTCTCAAAAATTGGCTGTTCTTTTTTTTTATGTGTACATGTGTGTTGTGAAGAGATGTGCATCTTCCTTTTTATGTGTGTACTATTGACATTGATATTGATAACAGGCTAACGCGGCATCAGGAATGGCTGTGCATGATGATTGCAAGCTCAAATTTTTGGAACTGAAAGCCAAAAGAACATTCCGTACGATAGTCTACAAGATTGAGGACAAGCAAGTGATTGTGGAGAAACTCGGTGAGCCTGAACAGTCATACGATGACTTTGCAGCAAGTCTTCCAGATAACGAATGCCGTTATGCCATTTATGACTTCGACTTTGTCACTGAGGAGAACTGCCAGAAGAGCAAGATTTTCTTCATCGCATGGTAAACAGTTAATTAATTAATTAATTAATTACTATCTGGTTTTGCTAGTTAAAGAACTCATGTGTCTGGTTTGCTAATATCATATATGATCATCAAATAATGCGTGTTTGTGCTAAGGTCTCCTGACACTGCCAAAGTGAGAGACAAGATGATTTACGCGAGCTCTAAGGATAGGTTCAAGAGAGAACTGGATGGGATTCAAGTGGAGCTTCAAGCAACCGATCCAACCGAGATGGGTCTTGATGTTTTCAAGAGCCGCACCAACTAAAGCCTAAACCGCCCCCCCCCCCCCC
>NC_027750.1:47738936-47744868 GCF_000695525.1 Brassica oleracea var. oleracea | reverse complement strand
CCCCGTGAACCGGGGGGGCCTTGAATAAATTTGTTTCAGGAGTGACGATTATGAAACTTTTAACATCTTCATTCTGTTTGGGTATTGTTATTGTCTTTGGTGTCTTGATGATGTGTTTCCATCATCTATGAACTTGTGAGATTGTGCTGCCTTGCCTTGTGGTGGTTGGCAATCTTTTGTGTCAGTTTACTATGTACAATACTTTGAAAAATCAGATTGGAGTTTATTGATTGATGTATGCTATAACTTAAAAGCTTTTTGCCTTCCGTACCCCCATGATTTTCTTACGGCTTCAATCATGTTTTTAAGTCCTCATCTTTAATGTTCTTTTGCTACATTTTCCGTTTGATGATCGGGGCTCTTTGCTGCCATGAACGCATCAACATACTTCATTTATGTCTTTATACCCTCAAACACACATGAAATCGCCTGGACGGGGTTGAAACCAAGCCCCTTTCGATCAAGCTGAGTTTATAAAGGAAATAGGCCTAACAAAGGCCATTAGGAATTGAGTTTTTTTAGGCGGCGCTTAAACCGACGCCGAAAATGGACACGTCAGCAATTAGCATAGAGATTACCTATTCTTATGTGCCGTTGATTAAATATACTATCAACGGTAAAGATCGTTTTATTAATCGATCCTCGTCGATATCTTAACAACCAATCATATCAATTATTCGATCTATTATAAAAGCTAAACGAGAGATAGGTTTATTGCATTCTCATATCTGTACTTCTTCTTCTTCTTCTTTAACCAAGAAAGAAAGTCAAAGCAATGGCTCCAAAAGCAGCAGAGAAGAAACCCGTAGAGGAGAAGAAACCGAAGGCCGGGAAGAAGCTGCCCAAGGAAGCAGGTGCAGGCGTTGACAAGAAGAAGAAGAAGAAATCGAAGAAGAGCGTGGAGACATACAAGATTTACATCTTCAAAGTTCTGAAGCAGGTTCATCCAGATATCGGAATCTCTAGCAAAGCCATGGGGATCATGAACAGTTTCATCAATGATATCTTCGAGAAGCTCGCTCAGGAATCGTCAAAGCTTGCAAGGTACAACAAGAAGCCGACAATCACCTCAAGGGAGATTCAGACTGCTGTTAGACTCGTTCTTCCAGGAGAGCTCGCGAAACACGCCGTCTCCGAAGGCACCAAGGCCGTCACTAAATTCACCAGCTCTTGAACTACGAATCTAAATTCACCGTTTAGGGTTTTAAGTTTCAGTTACATTTCAATCTCAGTTGTAATTAGTGCTATGAATCTGTTTGGAATAAAAAAAATTGCGTTTGGCACAATGCATGAAATTCGAATTTGAGTTTCAGATTAATTATTACTTTACAGAGAAATTTAGAGTAAAATAAAGAAGACTTTCTAAAAAAAGGAATGGCTTCGCCCGGGTTCGAACCGGAGACCTTCAGTGTGTTAGACTGACGTGATAACCAACTACACCACGAAACCGATTTGTTCTAAATGTGTTACACAACATTCAAAATTAAAGAATCTTGTTTTGTTCCACTCGTAGTATTTAGTTGAGTCTGGCTCTCGTCCTCCTCTACTTCTGATGCCTGCGAATATACACCAAAAGCAACTTAAAATAACATAAAGAACTTTTGATTCTTCTCAAGTTTCATAACATAAGAGTCTAGCTAGTTTCCCTGGTTTTAGTATCTACATGTCCTTAATTCTGCTACATTTTACTTGAGGGAGCCAAGTTAATGTTTTGATTCCACGTTCAAAATTGATACGATAGCTGTTCTATATAACCCGAGTTGATCACAACACTGATCTCTTGCCCATTTTTCTTGATAGCTGATTACCTTAATCAATTAAATAAACTTGAGCAAGATCATGCTGATTGCCTTACTAATCACTTGTACAATGTGATCTAACCACGTTCAGATTTGTGGAAGCTTGTTAAAACCACGATATATAACACAAGTGATATATATACTTAAAGCCTATATATATTACTGGTAGGGACATAACCAAAAGCATACCATAGATATGATACATCACATTGACACATTGGACAGTACATATTTTACCTCCCTCTAGCAGTAGAGCTACCGAAGCTAGAACAAATAGTTCTCATCGAGAAGACAGAATCAGAAAAGAAACAAGATAGTTCACAGTTAAAATTTATATGAGCAGTTTTGTTTCTTACCGAGAAAACGCAGATTTCAAGCAGTCTTAAATGACTTGGAGTAGAAATGTTTGAGCGCCAGGCTAAAGGAGTTGTCAACTGTGTTCGGCTCTATCATCTCATCACTAAGAACCTGTGTGAGCTGCTCAGAGTAAACAACTCCTAAGCTACTTCTAATGATATTCATACCCAGGACCAGCCAACTTCTGGTCTGGTGTCAGTCTTAGCACTTTTTAGTGTGTAAAAGATACTTAGATACAAAGATTTGAGAGCAGATTGTCTAACTCACTCGCATGTTATATGTGGTGACTATAACGGCCAGATCTCTCTCTCACACCACAAACAGGCTTTGATGTGGGACGGAGATATCAAATTGAGAACGAAGTAGGCTGAGCAAGAGGGACATAGAGATACAAGTTCGCAGCTCAATATCAGAGAATCATAACCGCAAATAAAACAATGTAACAGATAGTGATAGTCAAATGTGAATTTCATATATTTTGATGATACAAAAGCATAAAGAGAAGCTGAAATTACTAAAATAGAATCACATCTGAGATTTGATTTAACGAAAACAATTTTAAAACCCTAGCCGCCGAATCCATAGAGAGTCCTCCCTTGCCTCTTGAGAGCATACACCACATCCATGGCCGTCACCGTCTTCCTCCGCGCGTGCTCGGTGTATGTGACGGCGTCACGGATAACGTTCTCCAAAAAGATCTTGAGGACGCCACGTGTCTCCTCGTAGATCAGACCGCTGATACGCTTCACGCCTCCTCTACGAGCCAAACGACGAATCGCAGGCTTGGTGATTCCTTGGATGTTGTCTCTGAGAACCTTCCTGTGACGCTTGGCTCCTCCTTTCCCCAAACCCTTGCCTCCCTTTCCACGACCCGACATTTTTCAACAACACTAAATCTCAGATTTTCTCAAGGACCCTTTTTTTTTTGGTTTTGTGTATTAATGAGGAGAGCAATGGGCTGTATTATATAGTCGTAATATAATCGCATGTGTTTAGTATATCTCAATCCATATGAATATTAATGATTATGTGTTGGCCGTTGATTAAGTATGAATCAACGGTCCTTACAGTCGATCCGCGTGATACACGAATCTCTTCAAAGTGTTCTCCAAATTATAGCGGGAATATATTTTATGTTCTCTTCTTTCGTGTCTTCTTTTCCCTCCCTTTCTTTCTGAAATACACCCTGTTTAAGTTTCACTAGACGCCGTCGTTTTTTTGGTGGTATGTTCGGTAATCGGTATCTTTCTGCCGTGTAAAATATCACTGCAAAAAACTCCACACTCCCAATAATAAAACAGTTCAAGTTAAAGCAGTAAAAATCATGTAGATTATAAAAAATAAAATAAGACAAGTGTAAATCATTCTGAACATATGCAAGTGTAGATCAGACATATGCAGATCAAGTAGTTTATTATAATTTAAATATTAAAACAGTTTAAATAAAGCATATCATATATCTAAATTAAAAATTACAAGAAAAATCAAAACACAAAATACATAAATACAATACATAAACAAAACTATAGAGTTGTGGATGAGAATTAGACATATATTATAGAAATATAACTTAGATGAATGTAATTCAAATTACCTTAAAGAGAGGATGATAATTAGATAAGAATTTTTATGTTATTAAAGTAGTAAAAAAAAGTAGTAAGTAAAGTGGAATGCAAATGTGGTGATTTATAGAAGAAAAATAAATGTATTTTAAAATTAATTATTAAGAATATAGTGTTGTCCAACAATAAAACTAATGGGCGAACAACATCAATTCTTATGGAGGAGAGACGTATACATGCTATATGTGTGTTTGTTGGCTGGCTATATGTGTTTCACATAAAAAGAAAAAACACAAAATCTTGTGAAGTCTTTCTATTAAGGTAGGGATTGAAACTTATTTACGGAACATGTTTGTAATAATAAGTTTGCAATTTATCAAGTGTCACCAATCAGAATTTTGTTTCAGTGTTCGTTATTGTATCAATAAAGCATTTCCCAAACATCAATTTTTGTTTGTTCTATACTAGAATGAACCACAATTACTTTTTGACCCACTTAAATATGATGCGTTTTTGTGCTTAGTGTGTGTTTTTCTTAATTAACTAATATTTATTATAGTTATCTGATTTAAAATAATCAAATGCATTTTATAATATATGTTATTCACATCGTTATTCTATTGCTAAAAGGATAGTATTGTTCAATCAAGACACTATAAAATTATACTCCATCTGTTTCTTAATATAAGTCAGTTTTAGAAAAAAAATTATGTTCTAAATTATATGACGTTTTTGGTTTTCTATGTAAAATTTATTAACACTTAATGTTATATGATCAATAATAATATAAATTATATTTTATTATTGGTTGATTTGTGGTTAAATAAATAATTAATGATGTTTTCCTTAGAAAAAAAAATGATTTTTTAATCTATGTGAGCAATTCTAAAATGACTTATATTAAAAAACGGATGGAGTATTATTTAAATAATATTTCCACCACCTTCTAATAATTGCTTTTTGTTTGAATGTAAAAATGCTGTAGAATTTATAATAAATTACTTTTATTAAAAACTGAATAGTATTTATACATATATAGACCAGATTATAAAAAAGTGGATACCTATTCAGTTTTCAGTTTGGTTCTTTTGGTTTTTGGTTTTAGATATATAAGATATGCTAGGATGATTTATAATATCCAAATTTGAACTGAACTATGTTTTTTTTGGTTCAGTTCTGGATATATTTGCTCGGTCAAAATATTATATTTATTTTAAAAATATTATATATTAATTTATGCATAAAATTTAATTTGTATTTAAATTTAAGTTATTTTTAAAAAGATTGTAGTGGACCAGACGGTGTAACCATGACTCCGTTGTCTATTCGACTATGAGTTGTGTTAAAAACTCATCAAATCGATGATATTATTCGATTTTTTTTTAAAACAGGATAGGATGACTGGTCAAACTGTAACCTACTGCTCTATTCAATTATATGTCGTGTTAAAATTTGTATTTTGAGTCAAACTGGGAAAAATGGCGAAACAAAGTTTTTTTTTTTTGATAACTCTGGTATCGGGGCAGCAACATTCCCAACTATCCTCCGAAAAGGGTCCAGCACCCCAACAGGAAGGGATGTTAAATCCGTTGTGGTCAAGGCTCGCACTACAAGAAAACACATGCTTAACAACAAAAATAAACGAGGAAAAACAATCCTCGTAAATTTGCGTCGAGTTTACGACGAATTTACGTGAAAAACTAAAGTCATCGTTATTTCCTCATAACGTAACGACAAAACTGTTTCGTCGTAAAGTGGATGTAATTTTACGAGTATTTTACGAGGAAAAACTATTTCCTAGTAAATACGACGTAAACTTTGCGTGGTATTTACGAGGGAATAGTTTACGTGTATTTAGCGAGGAAATTTTTGAATCCACCAACTTCATAGGTGTTACACGTTTTTTTTGCCCACCTAATTAATTTTCGTCGTAAATTCATAGCAAAATTACAACTACCAGATTCGAATTTTCCTATAAATATGGATGTTTGAACATCATTTTAAACACACCAACAACAAAAAACGTGAAAGAAAAAAAATGGCTGGCTCCGGGACTATTTACGAGTTGCGGAAGTGGATGTATATGCATAGAGATGCTAACGGGAGAGTGACGAAAGAATACCTTGCGGGTCTGGAGACATTTATGCATCAAGCAGATTCAACACCGCTCGCCCAAGAAAGTGGTAAGATGTTCTGTCCTTGTCGGAAATGCAA